>NW_016822275.1:6013-27479 GCF_001698545.2 Rhinopithecus bieti | reverse complement strand
AAAAAAAGTTAAGGGCAGCGAGAGAGAAAGTCCAGGTCACCTACAAAGGGAAGTCCATCAGAACAACAGCGGAACTTTCAGCAGAAACCCTACAAACCAGAAGAGATTGGGGCCAATATTCAGCATTCTTAAAGAAAAGAATTTTCAACCCAGAATTTCATATCCAGCCAAACTTCATAATCCAGCTTCATAAGTAAAGGATAAACATATTTTCTTAAGACAAGGAAATGCTGAGGGATTTTGTCACCACCAGGACTGCCTTGCAAGAGCTCCTGAAGGAAATATGGAAAGGAAAAACTGGTTCCAGCCGCTGCAAAAATACACCAAAATATAAAGACCAATGACTCTATGAAGGAATTGCATCAACTAGTGTGCAAAATAACCAGATAGCATGATGATGATAGAATCATATTGACACATAACAAAGCTACCTTAAATGTAAATGGGCTAAATGCCCTAATTAAAAGACACAAACTGGCAAATTGGATAAAGAATCAAGACCCATTGGTGTTCTGTATTCAGGGGACCCATCTAATGTGCAAACACACACACAAGCTCAAAATAAAGGGATGGAGGAATATTTAGCAAAGCAAATGGAAAGTAAAAGAAAGCAGGGGTTGCAGTCCTAGTCTCTGACAAAACAGACTTTAAACCAACAAAGATCAAAAAAGGCAAAGAAGGGTATTACATAATGGCAAAGGGATCACTTCAACAAGAAAAGCTAACTATCCTAAATAAATATGCACCCAATACAGGAGCACTCAGATTCATAAAACAAGTTCTTAGAGACCTATAAAGAGACTTAGACTCCCACACAATAATCGTGGGAGACTTTAACACCCTACTGTCAATATTAGGCAGATCGATGAGGCAGAAAATTAACGAGGATATTTAGGACTTGAACTCAGCTCTTCATCAAGTGGACCTAATAGACATCTACAGAATCTCCACACCAAATCAACACAATTTACATTCTTCTCAGTGCCATGTGGCATTCATTCTAAAATCGACCACGTAATTGGAAGTAAAACATGCCTCAGCAAGTGCAAAAGAACTGAAATCATAACAGTCTCTCCAACCTCAGTGCAATCAAATTACAACTCAAGATTAAGAAACTCACTCAAAACCACAAAATTACTTAGAAATTTAACAACCTCCTCCTGAATGACTCCTGGGTAAATAATGAAATTAAGGCAGAAATCAGCAAGTTATTTGAAACCAATGAAAACAGAGACAACATACTAGAATCTCTGGGACACAGCTAAAACAGTGTTAAGAGGGAAATTTATAGCACTAAATGTTCACAACATAAAGCTAGAAATATCTCAAATTGACACCCTAACATCACAATTAAAAGAGCTATAGAAGCAAGAGAAAACTAATCCAAAAGCTAGCAGAAGACAAAATCAACTAAGATCAGAGCAGAACTGAAGGAGACAAAGACACGAAAAACCCTCCAAAAACTCAACGCATCTAGGAGATGGTTTTTTTTAAAAAAGTAACAAAATAAAATGCTAGCTAGAGTAATGAAGAAAAGAGAGAAGAATCAAATAGACACACTAAAAATGATAAAGGGGATATCACCGCTGACCCTACAGAAATACAAACTACCATTAGAGAATACTATAAACATCTCTATGCAATAAACTAGAAAATCTAGAAGAAATGGACAAATTCCTAGACACATACACCCTCCAAAGATTAAGCCAGGAAGAAGTGGAATCTCTGAATAGACAAATAACAAGTTCTGAAATTGAGACAGTGTTAATAGCCTACCAATCAAAAAAAGCCCAGGACCAGATGGATTCACAGCCAAATTCTACCAGAGGTACAAAGAGGAGCTGATACCATTCCTTCTGAAACTATTTCAAATAATTGAAAGAGAGTTCCTCCCTAACTCATCTTATGAAGCCAGCATCATCATGATACCAAAAGCTGGCAGAGACCACAAAAAAGAAAAACTCCGGGCCAATATCCCTGAATAACATTGATATAAAAATCCTTAATAAAATACTGGCAAACTGAATCCAGCAGCACATCAAAAAACATATCTACCACAATCAAGTCGGCTTCATCCCTGGGATGCAAGGCTGGCTTAACATACGTAAATCAATAAACATAATTCATCACATAAACAGAGCCAAAGACAAAAACCACATGCTAATCTCAATAGATGAAGAAAAGGCCTTTGATAAGATTCAACATCCCTTCATGTCAACTCTCAAAAAACTAGGTATTGATGGAACATATTTCAAAATAATAAGCTACTTATGAAATATTCACAGCCAATATCATAATGAATGGGCAAAAGCTGGAAACATTCCCTTTGAAAACCACTACAAGACAAAAACGCCCTCTCTCACCACTCCTATTCAACATAGTATTAGAAGTTCTGGCTAAGACAATCAGGCAAGAGAAAGAAATAAAGTGTATTCGAATAGGAAGAGTCGAAGTCAAATTGTCTGTGTTTGCAAATGACATGATTCTATATTCAGAAAACCCCATCATCTCAGCCCCAAAACTCCTTAAGCTGATAAGCAACTTCAGCAAAGTCTCAGGATACAAAATAAATGTGCAAAAATTACATGTATTCCTTTACGCCAACAGTAAACTAGCAAAGAGTCAAATCACGAATTAACCTCCATTCACAATTGCTACAAAGAGAATAAAATACCTAGGAATACAGCTAATAAGGTATATGAAGGACTTCTTCAAGGAGAACTACAAACCACAGCTCAAGGAAATAAGAGAGGACACAAACAAACAGAAAAATATTCCATGTTTATGGACAGGAAGAATCAATACCATGAAAATGGCCATACTGCCCAAAGTAATTTATAGATTCAATGCTACTCCCATCAAAATACCATTGACATTCTTCACAGAATTAGAAAAAACTAATTTACATTTTGTATGGAATCAAGGAAGATCCCACATAGCCAAGGCAATCCTAAGCAAAAAGAACAAAGCTGGAGGCATCATACTACCTGACTTCAAACTACGCTACAATGCTACAATAACCCAAACAGCATGGTGCTGGTACCAAAACAGGCACATAGACCAACGGAATAGAACAGAGACCTCAGAAATAACACCACACATTTACAACCATCTGATCTTTGACAAACCTGACAAAAATAAGCAATGGGGAAAGGATTTTTCTATTCAATACATGGTGCTGGGAAAACTGGCTAGCCATATGTGGAAAACTGAAACTGAACCCCTTTCTTACACCTTATACAAAAATCAACTCAAGATGGATTCAAGGCTTAAATGTAAAACCCAAAACCATAAAACCAGGATATAGGCTGGGCAAAGACTTCATAATGAAAAATGCCCAAAAAGCATTGCAACAGAACCAAAATGACCAAATGGGATCTAAGTAAACTAAAGGGTTCTTGCACAGCAAAAGAAACTATCACCTCAGAATAAACAGGGCACTACGAATGGGAGAAAATTTTGCAATCTACTTCCACCTGACAAAAGGTCTAATATCAGAATTACTAGGAAACTTTACAAAATTAAACAAATTAACAAGAACAAAAGCAAACAACCCCATTAAACAGTGGGCAAAGGATATGAACAGACACTTCTCAAAAGAAGATATTTATGCAGCCAACAAACATATGAAAAAAGGCTCAGCATAGCACTGATCATTAGACAAATGCCAATCAAAATCACAATGAGATACCATCTCATGCCAATCAGATGGCAATTATTAAAAAGTCAAGAAAAAACAGATGCTGGTGAAGCAGTGGAGAAATGGGAATGCTTTTACATGTTGGTGGGAATGTAAATTAGTTCAACCATTGTGGAAGACAGTATGGTGATTCCTCAAGGATCTAGAACCAGAAATATCATTTGACCCAGCAATCCTGGGTCATACTAGGTATGTACTCAAAGGAATATAAATCATTGTATTATAAAGACACCTACACACATATGTCTGCTCCACACAGGGAGCAGAAAAACATACGCCAGGGCGTATTGGGGGATTGGGAGTGAGAGGAGGGAACTTAGAGGATGGATCAGTAGGTTCAGCAAAACACCATGGCACATGTATACCTACGCAGCAAACCTTCACGTTCCGCACGTTTCCCCAAATTTAAAGAAAATTAAAAAAAAAAAAAAAAAAAGACAACCTCCCAGTGATTGGTTGATTGCCTTGGACCTTGGAGGGGGTAGAAATTATTCCTAACCAAAATCAATATATACATTGATCTGGATTCATCTCTTCTTCTGGAAGTCACCCAAGTGGTTATAGAATGCCTGAGCTATCAACCTAGTGTCCTATGTAATATTGTCTGATAGGAACCTATTTTATTGCAAAGGGCTTTGAAAATGGAGGTACAAATATGGAGTTCACTGGCTTTGCATCATCTAGAAGTAGTCATTGGTGGAAAGGCATCCTGAAGGCTCAGTTAATCTGTTAGTTCAGGGACAACATTGTGTGAGCTGGAAAGCTGTTCTACAGAATCTAGTATATTCATTGAATAAATGAGTGACACATGGAGCTGTGTTCTCAGTAACTGAAAGTCCAAGAATAATTAAAAAAAAAAACAAAGACTGGAGCCTTCTTACCATCACTCTTGGTAACTCTCTTGCAGAAGTTTTGTTGTCTAACTCTGCAAAATTAGTCTCTGCCAAGTTAGTTAACTTGGTTTCCAAAATGCCAAGTTAGTTAACTGGTTCCCAAAATGGAAAATGTTTTTCCAGAAGCTCTTATTACCATCTGGCTACCATCAGCAAGCCAGTAAGAAATGAAAGAAGCTAGTTTTCTCAGTGGATTGATACATAATTTCTATAACGAGCTGAGGCTGATATCATACAATTGAGGAAAGAAGAATGTATCTCCCACCAGGGACTTTCTGGGGGGTCTCTTTGTATTACCTCATCAGGTGATAACTGTGATTGGACAGTTGTAGCAGCCACCATCCCCTAAATGGTAGGGCAACTGAGATCTTAAACTCCTTGTGAATAAAAGGCTGGGGGACCCCATTAGGCAACCAACCAAGACTAGTTAAAGTCTTGGTCAAGAAAAATCTCAAGTTGGCAATAGAATAGGGAGATGATAAATAGCAGCAGCAATGACAGGGGATATAGTGGCTTTTTCTTATAGTCTTTTATAATTTTCTTACATTTTTTTCTTTTTTTCTTATAGTTTTTTTCAAGTCTTTCTGGAATACTGCAATCAGTTATGCTTTGAAGAACTGGACTTGTATCTCTTCTCTTAGGATAGAAGTGAATGCATTGTGTGCTTACACAAGAGAGGGTGTAAGCAGATCTGGGTGGTACAAGAAATGAACTCTGCCAGATCCAAGCTATGCATCTCCTCAGGTACAATCAATATAATTTGTTCTGTAACCCTTAGTCATTTGTCCTGTTTTCTCAAATGGAGCGTGTTCAACATGCTCTTAAAATCTTAACACCCTGGCCTTTACTGTTGTTGCCTCATCTTGAAATACTACCAGTTGATTTAGTTTGTTCCCGAGGCAAGAGCTGAGCCTGGATACATCTTCATGAGTTAGCTTTATTTGGAGCCATATAGGATTTAGAATCTCAAGTGTCCAATTTCAGCCTGACTGGATCTACTGATTATCATTTCCCAGCAATTACCTGGAGGGGCCACATAGAATTCCCAGAAGTACAGAAAAATTAAGGGCTTATAGGCTGACCCTTGACCAAAGAAGAATAGAATACAGAAAGAAGCTATCAGTTGAAAATGTTTTCTCTTTCTCTCCTTGGGTAGATGCTACCAAGAAGCAGTGGCATTATATGGTCTCTAACATGAGTAATAATGTGGGTTTCCTTATAAATTGTAGCAGCTCATTAATGCAACATGTAGTGTTGCTTGTGCTCCTTTCTTGTGTTATGTTCCCCTTACCTCACTCTTGTATTGGGATTTCTCCTCCCAATAAAGCATTAGTATATGGACTTTGCTCTGAATGCTATTTTCTAGAAAATTATGGCTAAGGCAACTTCTTACACAGGGAACACATCAAGGTCACTGATCTGCTTTGGCTGTATCCCCACCAAAATCTCATCTTGAATTGTAGCTCCAATAATTCCCACATGTTGTGGGAGGGACCTGCGGGAAATAATTGAATCATGGGGGCAGTTTCCCACATACTGTTCTCATTGTAGTGAATAAGTCTAACAAGATCTGATGATTTTATAAGGGGTTTCCCCTTTCTTTTGGCTCTCGTTCTCTCTTGTCTGCTGCCATGTAAGATGTAAGATGTGCCTTTCTCCTTCCACCATGATTGTGAGGCCTCCCCAGCCATGTAGAACTGAGTCCATTAAACCTCTTTTTCTTTATAAATTACCCATTCTTGGGTATGTCTTTATCAGCAGCATGAAGATGGACTAATACAGTCACCACAATGTAAATATCTGAAAACAAACAAACAAAAACAAACAAACATCTCTTCCAACCCAAATGGACTAGGGGTCAGGTAGTATTTTGGAAGATGGAAAAAAAAAGTTAAGGAATCCTTTTTTTCTTCTTGCCTTCTGTGAGAGATGGTGGTAAGGCTTGGAAAGTTGCATTTTGGGGCTAAAAATACTTGCTCAACTGTTGACTGAAGAGCTGAGAAAGTGGAGGGAATAGGAATTAGAGACTTGCAAAATATTCCAATTATGTTGAAACAATTATCACACTAATGTCACACTATACTTCCAAATGGCAGTCATCTGCTTCCTCATAATCATTATCTGATTTATTGATCATTTCAGTGCCAGATCATTCTGTTGCACTTCATACTACTAACATCACTACTGATCCTTAGCGATTTCTACATTCACAAAAGTGATCTATCCAATATTCTGGCTTATCAATTCATAACATACATGTCTTTAATACTTATCAGAACATAACATGTCTTCAATAACTGTGTAGTACTCACCACCATGGATACTCACTACCATAAAAATGCTCTTGCTATTTCCAATAACTGCCACTTTTTCACAGTTTCCGTATATAGCAGTACATCTCTAGTCAACAGTCCCTGTGTTTTCTGTCGTTATTCCAACTCTAATAAATGATTTTGCCATATCACAAATTTCCATGGAAATCCGTCTTTCACTAGTCCCTTCCTCCCCTGACATCCTCACTCCCTTTATTGTGTAGCTTATGTTCCATAAACCATTACTACCACCTCTTTTTTTCCAACACATTAATCCCTTGCCCCTTTTCTCCTTTGTTAAACTCAGCTGGTAAAGGTATCCCCAGTTAAGTTAAGTTCATGTCTCTGTCTATTTTAACTCTGTATTAGAGCAACTGAAATTTTGGGAGAAAAACACACAAACATGTCAACGTGTTTCTCTTTAATTCATGACTCCTATCCTGAATCGAGCCTTAGCATCACTCTTCAATCCAGATACATTTCTTATGTCCATTCACTCTACCATTCTCCAAGATGATTATTTTACACGTCCTCCTTCTTTCTCAAGCCTTAAACACCATTTTTTCCTTCTCATCTTCAGCTGATGAAGTTATTTCTCATTTCATTAACACAACAGAAACAATCAGAAGAGAGTTTCAACATGCCCCCACTACCAAATCTACCAAACCCCCTGTGTTGGTGCTCATGTACTATACCTGTCTTCCTGTGAGTCGAATGCACTGTTCTTGGACCTCAATCTTCATTTGTCCATGAACTGTCTTCTTCATTCGTTCATACAATCTCATCTCCTCCCTCCTGTTAAAGTATTTTCTTGCAGCTGTCCCTCTCCTTCTGACATCAGTAAGTTTCTCCACTCTATTGGATCATATACATTAGCTTATTATGTACATGCTCTAATGTTTCTTTTAAATAACAATAACCACTACAAAAAATGTTCTTCTAACTCCACATTATCTTCCAATTAGCAATTATATTCTTCCCTGTACAGCAGCAGTTCCCACTGTTTTTGGCACCAGGGACTGTTTCGTGGATGACAATTTTTCCATGGACAAGGGGCAGGGTGGTTGGGGGGATGGTTTTGGGAGGAAAATGTTCCACCTTAGATCATCAGACATTAGTTAGAGTCTCATAAAAAGCGTGCAACCTAGGTCCCTTGCATGCACAGCTCACAGTAGGATTTGAGCTTCTATGAGAATCTAATGCCACTACTGATCTGACAGGGGGAAGAGCTCAGGTGGTAATGCTTACTCACCAGCCACTCATCTCCTGCTGTGCAGCCTGGTTCCTAACAGGCCACAGACCCGTGCCAGTTCATGACCCACAGCTTGGGGACCCCTGCTTTATAAAAACCTCGTCAAAATTGGTTTTTATCCTCCCATTTCCATAGAAGTTGTGCCAAGAATGTTTTCTCCATACTACTCCAATGAAAATGGTCACAACCAGATCATCAATGGCATCAACATTGTAAATTTGATGGTGTATACTCAGTCTTTATCTTACCGATTTAGTAACGGCAATTGACAGAGTTGATTATTCTGCGTTTATATCATTTTGGGTTTAAGCAGGAAAACAGAAACTATTGTCAGTTTTTCAGCAGGAAGGGATATAAAAGAAATAAATATATGTCTATGAAACCATTGGCAGGATTGAGAGAACTACAGTTGGCCTCGAAGAAATCGGAAAAGTCCAGAATTCCCTGAAACCTTCAACAATTAACTCAGCTTCCTCTCAGTTTTGTGATAATTTTAGAAACAAGAAAAATAATTCATAGGACTTCACGTTAAAATCACTGCAAAGCTCATTATTGTACACCAGGGTTCCTCAACTGTGACCCCTACCCCGCCCCCAGACACACACATACTGGTCTGTGGGCTGTTAGGAACAAAACCACACAGCAGGAGGTGAGTGGCTGGCCAGTGAGTATTACCGCCTGAGCTCCACCTCCTGTCAGATCAGCAGTGACATTAGATTCTCACAGGAGCAGCAACCCTAGTGTGAAGTGAACCTGCAAGGGATCCAGGTTGGATGTTCCTTATGAGAATCTAATCCAGTCCCCCCACCACCTTCATCCATGGAAAAATTGTCTTCCACTAAACTGGTCCCTGAGGCCAAAAAGGCTGGGGACCACTGTTGTACATTCAAGTGGCCACTACTCTTGGAATCTAATAGCTATTCTTTCTATTTCATCTTTGATGAATGAGTGAATGTTTTTCAGAGATGTAAATTAAACTAGATTTCTGCTGGTAAAGGATTCTGCAAAATGCTCCTTTCAGGTTTTCAGTTTTATTATAGGGAAAAGATTAGGAGGATGGGATGGTGTTGGGTATCAGTAGACAATGCCTTGCATATTATTTCTGAAGCCTGCTTTGTACCCTTTGAAATTCAGAAACCCACTGTTACTTTGATCTCCCCTACATCTTAGCACTCTCCCTTTTGGTCTACTTTCCTGGTTTCTCCTCATTTTCCAAAATACTAAATATTCCCAGAAGTCTTTCAGTCCTATCTGTACTCAGTGCCTAGTGGGTATATCTTCCAATCACAGTGCTTTAAATATCATCTCATGCTGAAAATTCCAAATTTTCATCTATAGGCCTTACTTATCTCCTGAAATCCAAACTTATTGGACAAATGCCTACCTAATACCTACATTTGTATATTTAAAAACATTTAGTAGGAACAAAAATGGTTTCCTGATTTTTCTCCCTGCACCAGCTATTTCCCTAGTCTTACCAACCTCAGCAAATGATAACTCCACTGTTGCTGATACTTAAGCTGAGACCTCGGTATTATTCTTGGCACTTTGAGACGTTCTTTGTCTCAGAACCTGCATTGAAGCTATTAATAAATACTGTAAATACCACCTTTATTTTACATCTACAGATCAAACAATTTAAAAAATAGAAGATTCTAAAGGGAAGAGATATAATATCACATAGTTCAAAACTTTACAATGATTTCACATCTCCGAGCAGAATTCTAAATTCTTACTATAGCCTACAAGTCTTACCCAACACCCACCACCTCCTTGACTTCATCTCTTACCTTGAAGGTAGCATTTTTGTTTTACTTGACTTGGTTTTATTCATTAATAGCACTGTGTATACATCACAATAAAAAAAGACAAGTTCTTGCTCTGTCACTCAGACTGGGACTGTTTGGTGTTATCACAGCTCACTCTAACCTCAAACTCCTGGTCTTAAGAGATCCTCCTGCCTTAGCCTCCAGAGGCAGAGTAGTTAGAACTACAGGTGTGTACCACCACGCTGGGCTAATTTCTTATCTTATATTTTGTAGAGATGCAGTCTCATTATGTTGCCCCAGTTAATGTCAAACCCATGGCCTCAAGCAGTCCTCCCACCTTAGCCTCCCAAAGCACTGAGATAACAGGCATGAGCCACTATGCTTGGCAATTTTTGAATGAATTAATATATATTGAGCTGGGTTTTTTTTTTTTTTTATTTTCTAGAAAAGAAAGAAATGTCACTTAGGAGTTTAAATATGAATTCATGGATACTTGGTAAAATGTTTCTGCTCCTGGGAGGTTTTAAAATGTTCTAATTTTGGAAATGTTCAGTAGTTGACAGTGACATGGCCTTGGTAGAGAACAGTCTAAGCTAAAAAAGACAACTTGGTTTCAAAAATAAAATCTAAGTTTTAAGCTAATATTAGCCCTGATCAGATGGACCCACTGGTTGAATATTTTCAACACCCCTAATTAACAAAACCTTCTTGGTGACTAAATTGTCTGTCTGTTTAATGTCCAAAAAAAATGACAAGACTTTGTGGCTAAAGTGACAAAAAAATTTTAGGAAACATCTATTATTTTCTGCTTAAGAGAAATTGTGAAAGAACACCTCCATCTCCAACTGATACAGACAAATGTAGTGCCCCAAAAGGAAGACATGGCAAAAAAAAAAAAAAAAAAAAAAAAAAAAAAAAAAAAAAAAAAAAAAAAAAAAAAAAAAAGAAGAAGAAAAAATAAAAGGAAAGAAGCAATGGCACATGTATAAAAATAGCCTATCTTGACATTTGAATAAAAACAGTGGAAATTACCTAATGTCCCTATAATGAAATGTTTCCCCTAAAATTATAAAATTCGGTGGGGCACAGTGGCTTATGCCTATAATTGTAGCACTTTGGGAGGCTAAGGTGGGTGGATAGCTTGAGCTCACAAGTTAAAGAAAAGCCTGGGTAACATGGCAAAACCCTGTCTCTACAAAAAATACGAAAATTAGCCAGGTGTGGTGGTGTGCTCCTGTACTCCCAGTTACTCAAGAGGCTGAGGTGGGAGGAGGACTTGAGACCAGGAGGCAGAGGTTGCAGTAAGCCAAGATTGTGCCACTGAACTCCAGTCTGGGTGATAGAACCAGACCTTGTTTCAAAAAAACTCATCTGCTATGATATGAATTATGTCACTTCTAGCCTTAGAATTGGTTATACTATATAATATATATCATGTTATACGCTCTTAGATTTTAAAAATACCATCTTAAAATATTGCACTCATTGGTCCACAAAAAAATCAAGATTTTATGCATCTTTGAAGTTAGGATTTTGTACAAGTTAGTTTGGCAGATAAGGAGGAACAGCCCCCAGTTTGGGTGTTAATAGGACCTCGCCATGGTCCTGCAGTCAACCGGCTGTAACACAAAAGTATATCCCTTTTATTACATAAACCTGAATGAGGCATGTGAATTAGGTCACCTGCAAGATTTCTCTCAGTTCTGATGTTTTATTGACAATATTTTCCAACTGTCTGAATTTAATCCCACCTAGCTATTTTACTGCCATTTCAAACTATCCTTTCCCCAAACATGTATACCTTCCCCATGAAACTGTCTCTTTAAAACTATGCAATTTTTGTTGTAGGCTTCCAGCTTTCCAAAATTAAAAATTTTCGGTCATTTTTTTCTTTTATTTTTGTAAAGTGACATACAATTGTGTGTACTTGTTGTGTACAGCATGATGTTTTAAAGTTGTATACAACATGAGTGAAGTTGTACACAACACAATTGTTAACTATTGTCATCATGTTGTACAATAGGTCTCTTGAACTTGTTCCCCCTATCTAACAAAAATTTTGTATCCTTTGACCAACATATCCCTAAACATCCCCTCTCCAAACCTGCTCAGCTCCTGGTAGCTACCATTCTTCTCTCTTCTGTGAAATCAACTTTTTTAGATTCCACATATGAATGTAGTCATGTGGTATTTGTTTTTCTGTGCCAGGTTATTTCGCTTAATATAGTGTCATCAAGGTTTATTCATGTCACAAATTACAGAATTTCCTTTTTTAATGACTGAATAGTAGCCCAGCATGTATATATACCATATTGTCTTCAGTCATTTATTTGTTGATGGACATTTAAGTCAATTTCTTATTTTGGATATTGTGAAGAATGCTGCAATAACATGGGAGTGCAGATATCTCTTTGACATACTGATTCTATTTCCTTTAGATGTATATATTTCCTTTGGATGTATAGTGAGATTGCTACATGTAATGGTAGTTCTACTTTCAATTTTTTTTGGACGCTTCATACTGCTGTTTATAATGGCTGTAGTAATTTACACTGTCACCAATACTATGTATGGTTCCTTTTTCTCCACATCCTTGACAACACTTGTTTTGTTTTGTTATATTTTAGTAGCCATTTTAACAGGAGTGAAGTGATATCTCATCATGGTTTTGATTTGCACTTCCCTGATGATTAGTGATATTGACCATTTTTTCATATACTTGTTGGTCATTTGTATGTCTTCCCGTAAGAAATGTCTATGTAGGTTTTTGCTCATTTTTTAGTTGGGTAATTTGTTCAATTTTTTTTTTTTTTTAGTCATTTTGAGTCTTCTTTTACCATCACTTAATTATTGCAAAGTCTGACTGCTTCTTTTTCTTCTAAGCACCTCCCAGATTAACCACTTCTTTATCTTCTTAAATCTTTGATTTTGCTTGTACTTATACACCTATGCCATCTTCATCTCCTAACTATATTATTGCAACTGTTGCCTAGTTGGTTTTACAGTCTCTAATGCTCTATTTGCTCTATTCATCCAAAATACAACTTCCAAGCTAATCTGCTCATATCAGTGCTTTCATTTCACTCCTCAGCCTTACAATCATCTTATTACTCTTTATTGCCTGCTTTTATTCTATACATATCCATTGTCCAGGTTGCTGTGTCTTCTCAGTTTTGTTTTTCCTCCCTTGCCCTTCCACCTTCCCTAAACCTTATCTCCACCAATATAAGTTGTGCTTATTCCATCATCAATACTTTTCTTTTTATTATTCTTTTTAAATTATACTTTAAGTTCTACGATACATGTGCACAACATGCAGGTTTGTTACGTATGTATATATGTGCCATGTTGGTGTGCTGCACCCATTAACTTGTCATTTACACTAGGTATATCTCCTAATGCTATCCCTCCTGCCTCCCACTACTCCACTACAGGCCCTGGTGTGTGGGTAGAAAACCTTTTATTATTCTTAAAAACAGCTTTTGTTCTATGAGAGTTACCCGTTAGACTGCACAACATTTGAAGACACACACTGAAGACACAAATAGTATAAGGCATAAATAAGCAAACCGAAGTCAATCATAGTCTAACATTCAAAGATAACCACATTAGGCAAGGCATTTTCCTTTGTATGTTGTTATATGTATACACGTAATAACAACACTTATGAGCCAGAAACCATGCTTAGCAGTTTACATGGATTATCTCATTTAATACTCATACAAGCTCCATGAAGTAGATACATTTATGATTTTTCCAAAGTTCACACATTAATTCTTGATCTACTATTTCTTGAGTTTTACCATTTAACCACTACTATTGCCCACTAAATTCTTATATAGGCTAAGAATATTCATTTATCAAATTGTTCGGTGCCTAATTTGCAAATTCTTGTAATGAGAACACAGTTACCCTCATGTTTTAGAGAAAGAAAAACACATGCTTCTAGTAGAAAATTGAAAAAAGCTCAGTCATATATGTGTTCAATTTCTATAATACCATGGCTAAAAAAATGATTACAAATTTATAGGCTTTGGAAAGTAGATTGTCTTGCACTCACATTTAGAATCATTTTCCTAAATTATAATTGAAAGATTTTAGAGAGAATATTACTGTAAATTTACAATAGTGATTTCATAGAATTGATAGAGAAAATAATTCAGCAATCTGAAGCAAAAGAGGAAATCCTTCTAAAATTAAACGATTTGAAAACATGTACTATACTAGTTCTAAAAAACTGAAGGACAGATTTGCTATGACAAATGAAGAGTAAAGAGTGAGTAGTAAGAAGGTAAAGAATGAAGAGTAAAATAAAAAGTGAGTAGTAAGTTATTATATGATATATACATTTACAGGTTAATTAGTCATGGACTCAGTAAGCCAAATGATATGGTTTGATGTTTGTCTCCTCCAAATCTCATGTTGAAATGTGATTTCCAGTATTGAAGGTGGGGCTTGGTGAGAGGTGATTAGCTCATGGGGGTAGTTCCCTCATGAATGGTTTAGTACCATCCCCTTGATGATAAGTGAGTTCTCACAGTTCACGTGATATCTGCTTATTTAAAAGAGTCTGGGACCCCCAACCCTTTCTCTCTTTTGCTCCCACTCCAGTGATATCCTGTGCCTGCTTCCCCTTCACCTTCTACCATGACTGGAATTTTCTTGAAGCCCTCACCAGAAGTGGATGCTGGCACTACACTTCCTGTACAGCCTGCAGAACCATGAGCCAAAATGAAACCTTTATTCTTTATAAATTACCTAGCCTCAGGTATTCTTTTACACACACACACACACACACACACATCAGGTATAATAATGCAAATGGAATAATACAGAAAATTGGAACTGAGAAGTGGGGCATCACTATAAAGATACCTGAAAATGTGAAAGCACCTGTTGAAACTGGGTAATAGGCAGAGGTTGGATGAGTTTGGGGGGCTCAGAATAAGACAGGAAGATAAGGGAAAGTCTGTAACTTCTTAGAGACTGGTTAAATGATTGTGACCAAAATGTTGATAAAAATATGGACAGTGAAGGCCAGGCTAATGAAGTCTCAGAGGAAATGAGGAATTTACTGGGAACTGGAATAAAAGTCACCCATGTTATGCCTTAACAAAGAACTTTGCTGCATTGTGGTCATTCTGTAGGGATCTATGGAAGTTTCAACGTAAGAGTGATGATTTGGGGTACACAGAAGAAGAAATTTCTAAGCAGCAAAGCATTCAGGATGTAGCCTGACCGCTTCTAACAACTTGTGATCAGATAAGGGAACTCTTCCTTCCCTCTCTTGCTCCCACTCTTGCTATGTGACATGCCTGCTCTTCTTTTGCCTTCCACCATGATTGGAAGCTTTCTGAGGCCTTCACCAGAATCAAATGCCAACATCATGCTTCCTGTACAACCTGCATAACTGTGAGCCAAAATGAAGGCTGTTTTTTGTGCATAAATTACCCAGCCTCATGCATTCCTTTATAACAATGCAAAAATGGACTGCCATAAGAGTTGATGAGAAAATAATTTTAATTTTAAATGTAGCTTTATTCCTGGATAAAATAATGATAAATGTAAAGGATTATTTTAATGTTTCCAGAAGGTGTAATTCTTTCAGAGTGAAGTCACGTTATTCTGTTTACTTTAGTTGGATGAATTAGTCTCCGTACACATTTAACCAGTAGGATGTGTATACAAAGAGGGAAAGATATTGATTTTAAGAAATTGTCTCTCATAATTGTGGAGACTAGCAAGTCCACATTTTGCAGGGAAGGCAGGCAGGCTGGAGACCCAAGGAAGAGTTGATGTTGCAGCTGGCATCTAAAGATAGTCTGGGGACAGAATTCTTTCTGTCTTAGGGGACCTCAGTCTGTTTCCTGTTAAGGCCTTCAGCTAATTGGATGAAACTCACCAACATTATGGGAGATTATCTGTTTTACCTAAATTCTACTGATTCAAATGTTAATCACATCTAAAAGTATCTTTACAGTAACATTTAGACTGATGTTTGACCAAAAACTGGGTAACATGGGTACCATGGCCTGCCAAGTGGAGACATAAAATTAACCATCACACTGGCAACATATTCATTAAAATGTATCAAATAAAATGTAAAAATCTGCTAATTAGTGTACTTATTCACAATTAGTTGTGATAAAAGAGCAAGCATAAACAAATTAAGCCTAAGTTATGTTTGGGAATGATGTGAACTGCATCAAAATTTTCAAATTCAAACACATAACCTTAAAAGTGTTGCAGACCAAGCAATATTTTGGGGACTCAAATAAGGTCAGGGACTTCATAAAGACAAACAACCTCACTGTTCATGGAAATGAGGGAAGCACTTAAGGAAGGATAGTGCTTTGGTAAACTTTAATGCGATTTGAAGTTGCTGCTGTTGTTTTTCGTAACACATGAGTTCTATTAACAGAGGTTCCAGGCCAGGCACAGAGGTTGATGCCTGTAATCCCAGAATTTTGGGAGGCTAAGTGGGCCGACTACTCAACTCCAGGAGTTCGAGACCAGCCTGGGCAACATGGCAAAACCCCGTCTCCACAAAAACGTACAAAAACTAGCTGGGTGTGGTGGTGCACACCTGTAATCTCAGCTACTCAGGAGGCTGAGGTGGAAAGATTGCTTGAGCCTGGGAAGCAGAGGTTCCAAGATCGTACCACTGCACTCCAGCCTGGGTGACAGAGCCAGACCCTGGCTCAAAACAAAACGAAAACAAAACAAAAGTCCCTGGTTATTCTCCAAGAAGAAACTGTTCTGTAAGTAGAAAAAGCATATATATTTATAGAGCGAACTTTGACCTGATTGCTCTTTTGGTTCATATATACCATTTGTAAATGACCTCCCATTCTGTGTGCAGAGAAATAATGAAAATGCAAACTGAAGACTCATCTTTTGCATAATAAATTTTAGTGTGCATGTGAGTCATCTGAGGCACTTGGTACAAGTGCAGGTGACTAGACACCATCCCAGAAATTTTGTTATAGTTCTAGGGTATAACCCAGGAATATTCATTTTGAAAAGAGGCTTCGAGATGATGATTGAAGCATGTGGAATGCGTATCACACTCTGAATAACACTGGTACAGTTAAATGTAGATTATGCTCCATTTCTGTTTCAATCTCTATTCTAATATTTTTAAAAATATCATTTCCTCACTTTCTTCTAGTTTTCCCAGAAAAACTGATGTAATTTGGACAAAGGAGCTGCAACTCTTACCTTACTTTATCACCACTTTCTAACAAAGGAAAATCTCCCAGGACTGAAGCCAAGGTCAACAGATTCTTCTTGCTAACAGGATGCTTTTTCACACTTGGGACTGTTTAAAATATCTAAATTTCATTCTAAGGCATGAATTTAAAAATATCTGGGCATTCCTAACATCAGTGTGCATTATACAATAGATAGTACATTGCAATTACTGCAGGCAAAGGACATTAACTGCCATGGTCTATGCATTTGTAAATTTGGACATTTTCTGCAGGTTGTCATTATTACAATGGAATTTGCTTCACTGTTTCTGTTATATATATTTAGTTTAGTCGCTCTATAAAATATCTTCCAGAATTCTTCTTCTGTGAGTTGGCATTAAAAAATTTTACTGTGTTCACAGAAATGCACATAAAGAAAATGATGTTTTGTAAATTTTATACTAAGCAAACAAATTCCTTTTTATTAGAGGAATGAGCATTATTCAATTTTTTTTTTTGCAAAGCAACAATCAAATGCTTTGCAACGATGCTTTTCCAAATTTAGCTCGCTTAAGCATCACCTGGGAACCTCCTTAAAATGCAGACTCTGATTCACTAAGTCTGGGTTGGGTCCTGAGATTATAAATTTCTCACAAGCTTCCAAATGTTGTCCATGCTGTCAGTCCATGGAACCCAATGGAAGTGCTAAGACTACTCAAAGAAGACTCATATAAGTACAAGAGGTTGTGTTACATTTTGTATACATAAAAGGATTACCTGTCACATCTTATTCCATATTTTTGTAACACCTTAACCATTTATTATATATTCGTGATAAATTTATAATAAGTATAACATTGTTTTCTGTTCTAGATATGCATAAAAGCGAGTGATGCACTAGAAAAGATCTCAAAATAAATCTAAAAGACTCAAGTAATTATTTTAAAATATGTGTTAAATTGATAATTGACAGTGTTGTTTTCTTTCTAAGTGGTACATAAAGTAATTACGTGTCTTAAAAATCAACGCATTTTCCATATATGAAATAGGAAGCATAATTCTACAAAGAAGGTAGAAATTGAGCACATCAAATGTGATCTTTGTTGAATGATGCTGGGCAGCTTTCAGCATGGTTCTAGCTGCCCTAAACCATCCTTACCTACATGACATCTCTGTTGCGTTGATGTCTACTTTCCCTTGTACTGTTATTTAGGTTACTAAATAGGTGGGGTGGAAGTGGGGGGCATTCTAGTTGTCGTCTGTACTTCTGGAAAATTCAGAGCAGGCCAGGTTAGGAGCAAATAAGATCCTCCCTCTTTTCTGCTTTTCTTTCTCCTCCTCCTCCTTCTTCCCCTCTTTATCCTCCTCTTTCTTTAATATAGGTAAAGAGCCTAAATCTTATTTATAGCTCACTTATTTTTTATACATGTATGTAACTTGATAAATTACCACCCAGACCAAGAGATAAACATTTTCAGGGACAGCTTTAGGGGCAAACTGAATTTCCTTCATTTTCAGGCTTTTTTTTTTTTTTTTTTCTATTTAGCTAGGCCCTTTAGGTAGCTGTGGGAAAGACAAGGTGCATATTTCAGATGACAGTTCAAAATTCATTTTAGCCCATGGCCAGAGTCCATCTATCCCAACTTCTCGTCCAAAATCTTCCACTTACCAGTTATTTATAATAAACATGCTTTCTGAGGACCATCCTTCTATCTCTTTTCACCTGTCTTGAGGAGTTCCTTCAGCATCTCAGATTCCTTTATAGAGGACTATACTTATTTCTCCCCTACTCCCATTCTTATTTCCAACGAAAGTGCCAATGTTTTCTAATTCTGTTTGTCCTCCTGATCTTTTGATTCAATATTTTTTCTCTCTCAATCCTTCTGTGTTAGTTCATTTAGTTTCAAGCAAAAGAAACCCACTCTGGCTGATTTGAGCACTTAAACAAACACATGAAAAGAGGAATGCAGTGGGAAGATTCCAGGGTACATAAGAAAATCGAACTAAAATTTGATTGGGCCGGGCAGAAATCAGGGAACCTTAAGAGCCCCAGCAGTAGAGTTTGGGAAACTTGCTCATAGCATAACTCAAACCCAAGTACCCATGTTTTTCAAAATGTTCCATGCCAACTGGAATTTGTGGGATAGTCTTGGGTCTACCCTTGGATCTAATGGTTTCTGGGGACAAAAAGTTTGGGTCTGGAGGTGCAAACATAGAAAGTTTCTAGTGATTCCCAGTTGTAGGGAGAAATCAAGCACTCTTGCAGCCACTGATGTGCTTGACACAACTTGCCACCTCGACATAAAAACACATTTTCCCCAAGGGAGAAGAGTTGAGCAGAAATGAGTTAAGAAATGTTACCCAAAAAAGTTTGTATGTAAACTGTCTCCATCCCTTCAAACAGGTTAAGATTTACTCTGTGAAGAGTTTCTAAGGAACTCAAACTGCAATTCCATTCAATTATTCATAAATAATATTTTAGTGTTTGATACAATATTTGGAATGAGAATGCACTGAGACAATTAAAACGTTGTCAAGAAAATGACCAGGATTTCAGAGTTTACCTAAACAGACTATACTACCAGAAAGTTTAAAATAGGCAAACAGCAAATAGTACAATCCTTACAGCTCACGAGTTAGAAAGCACTTCCAGTAAAGCAAAGGGTCAAATGGTGTTGACTTAAAATAGAGCAGGAACAATTTTGGCAGTCACTTTAAGAGTGATGAGATGGTGGGGAAAAAACGCAGATAGGAAATTCTATTTAAAGAAATACCAGTGCCCTCTACCCAATACAGGAAATCATCTCCCAGACTAGAATAAATGTAAAAGGCTGATATCCTTGCAGATGTCTGACAGGGCCAGCAGAGCCATTGTTATATTGCTATCAAGCCTCAGTCACTCAAAAAGGAAATTCCTATAGCACATAAGAAGGTCAAGACTCGGAGCACATCTGGGAGAATCCTTGCTCTTTGGTTTTGAAAGGAACTGCAGGAAAAAAAATGCAGGCAAAACAAAAAAACACTAATTAATTGAAGGTGCAAAATTATCTAATAAAAATGTGAACATAAAATTAGCTAAGGTAAAGGCTTTCACTGCAAGAATGATCAAAACTTTAGTGTGCTTTCTCAATGCATGCTCCTGAAATGCACATATATGTAGCCATATTTGAAGAGGAAACCAACTAAAGAAAATGCTAGTTTTTCTACATTTCCTACCCTCCTCTACCATTTACACAAAATTGCCATTATTTGCCTTTCAAGCCTACTCACTCCAAGTTTTTTTTAAATACTTGCTATAATCCCTTGCTTTTAATAGAAGAAAGAAGTAGAATAAAAGTTTTAGGGAGACTGTGCATTTTATAGTAACTTTTGTATTAGGTGGCATGTATCTTAAGATCCACAAAAATTGAAAGCTAACGGGATCATAGAAAGTTGTTTTCAAGTGAATTCTTTTAAAAGGTACTAGAATCAAGTTTGGTAAACATACATGTGTCCATAATATAACCAAATATACCTTTGAACGTGTCACTCTCAGGTTAAAAGCATGAACATTCAGTATCACGAGACCTTAATTCTAACTTGTATAATTCTAATAAACCCAGAATGTGACCCAAAACATAATTCATTTTTAGGAAGTGAACAGTCCAGATTTTCTTGTAGATATAAAGCAACAGAATATAAGAAATTTACAAGCTTTCTCCTGGTATTTTACTTTTTTTGATTTCCACTCTGGAATTGGTGGGATAAACTGTGTGTTTCATTTTCCAGGTAGTTTATAGCTTTAATCCTGGATGGCAGGCTGTTGTTTCAAGAGATGTAACCGTATAATTAAATCTGATTGTTTAATATACAAATGTGCTACATATTTAGATTTAATAGCTGGTTATACACTGTCAATTCTAAGTGAGAATATTTGTAATAATTCACCCTAGTTCCACATTAGTCGAGTGAAACATTTTCAGACCTGTCAGCATTATGTTCATAATACTTGGTCAGCTCAGCGACAAATATAGTCATGTTATTTGTAGACAATTATCAGCTGCATGATTGGCTAAATTGAGCCCAAAATTGGATGCACAAAATTTATTATTTAGAAAAGATATCAAATCCAGTCAAATTCCGATTTTTCTAAAAAGATGAGTATGGGCCGGGCGCTGTGGCTTACGCCTGTAATCCCAGCACTTTGGGAGGCTGAAGCGGGTGGATCACCTGAGGTCAGGAGAGTTTGAGACCAGCCTGGCCAACATGGCAAAATCTCGTCTCTACTAAAAGTGCAAAAATTAGCTGGGCATGCGCCTATAATCCCAGCTACTTGAGAGGCTGAGGCAGGAGAATCGCTTGAACCTG
>NW_016822275.1:0-5729 GCF_001698545.2 Rhinopithecus bieti | reverse complement strand
TATATATATAGTTTTTATATATTACATATATATAGTATGTGTGTGTATTTAGACAAAGAATCTGTATAAACATAGGGCTATAGTATATATAAATTTAATATATTTTGATATATTTCCAACACATGATGGACAATGTATCGAAAGCTTTTTTCAAGGTATAACCTTTCAATATTGATTGAACCGATAAAAATGATAAAGGACAACAATGTAAGAATTGAGGAATTCTGGTTTTAGGAGGCTAGGAGCAAGGTTAATTTTTCTTTAGAGTATTAAGACCTAAGAAATTCGTAACCATAAAAAAATCATAATTATGGTAAGTGCATGCTTGTAATCAAATTGTCCAACTTAATTATAATTATATTTTGAGCACATTTCTAAAATATGCTCTACAAGAATTATTGCATTGAAACTCAGTGCCTAGGCAGTGACAGGCACATAAAAGAGCCTTTATCCTTACTGACTGCTATTTAAAATATAATAATTATCCCCATGAAAGAAAATGGGTTATTGGGTCAGGCTAACTGACATTTAAATCCAGATTCTGTCACCTTGCATGAACTTGGAAATGCTCTGTAACTTTTCTGATCCCCAGTTTCCTCTTTTGTAAAACAAGATTAATAAATACCTTATATCGTTGTTGTGTGGTGCAAATGAGATCACACATAGCTCAAAACATAGTGCCTAGCATATTGCAAGTGCTAAATTATTATTTTTTTATTGGAAGGAAATTGAATTACAAAGGGCATTAGGCTACTCACATGACTTTAGAAGTTGTCTTTCAAAAAGAAAACGTTCTCGTTTCAAACAATAAGTCCTTCCCTCCTGCTAGTTCTATTATTACAGTTGAACAAATATATTGTGGCCTCCAGAAAACCACAAATGTAACCAAGAGCAGCTTTTTAGACTGGAGGTTAATACGTCACATTATAAACTAGCTAGCATTTGTTTAAAGTTAAAGGGTCCATTTGAAGTGCCAAGAAATTGAGGGAAGAAGAATGAGGAAATGGGAACAGAAGACAACTTTGCCCCTTAAGTTGAGACAAACGCAGCACGTGAGATGTTTATAGAAATCCAAAACTGATTGCTCCAGACCTTCTTTGAGCATATTGGATTAAGTTTCTGTTTCTTTTAAACACAGGGTTATGGGTTTTAACTTTTATATTGCTTAGAAAAATAGCAATGACTGCTTTATATTTTCATTTGCTTCATGATATACAATGTACTTACATATAGACATAAATATGGACATAGACAGACATTGACGTAGAGAAACAATTTGACTTTTCTAAAGTCTTTTGAAGTAAGTGTGATTACAAGTATAATACCATTATACATGTGAAAAAAATGAAAACCAAGACATTAATTGATTTATTCTGGTTTATATTGAACATCTGATTGGTTCATATTGACCATTTCAATATCACTATTTAGTTTATAACCCAAATAGTCTTATAACTAAAAATACAACATTATGATTACCTTTTATTTCTCCTACTGCAAGGAGAGTAATACTGTGTATCATAACAGTATTTATATATACTAATATATGTAATTAAATGCTAAGTATATGTTAAATATGAATTTTATTTTAGAAAAGCCAGAGTGGTGTGATAATTCTCCTAATGCAGTCTAAAATAGTTTATATATATATACCCTCAACTATAATATTAATATAGGGACAATGAATAAGGGAAAATACACATATGGATACACACAGACACACACAAAGAAGCACAGGGAAATGGAAGAATGCTGTGTGAGTTCTGTGAAAGACAACCTCTGAGAAATTCCAGAAAGATCTGTGGGTGTGCAGACTTTGAAGAGGGCTGTGGTTTCACATTAAGAGACTGGCACAATGTAAAAACAAAGGTTTAAATCCTAAGGGGGAAAAAAAAGCCTGAATATATTTTAAAAATACCTTGCAGCACAAAGATGTTTATAATAGCATCTACAATTACAAACCATTTGAAAGCAACCCAAATATCTAAATATTGAGTAGTAGTAAAATACCCTGCAGAATGTTACATAGCTATGCAAATGATGTTTATGAGGAGTGTGTAAACACAAAACATCGTACTGATTTAAGGCAAAAAAAAAGTAAAGGAGATAAAAGCAGATGCAGAATAGGATAGTGCATGTTTCTGAAAAAATAAATTGTGTACCTATGCACAAAAAATACTGTACAGAAAAGAAGCAAAGTGTTAGCATAAGTAGTATGTGGGTGTTGGGTCTGAGGAATAATCTTTTCTCCTACATTTCTTTATATCTTGATCTTTTTATAATAGAAAAATAGACCTTATTCTTTTTTAAGGTACCTAACACTCTACCTTTTATGTGTGAAACCAATCATGGCCTTGTATCAGCTAGAAAAGCAGAAATACATTAGATATTTCTAATGTAAAATGTAATGTCAAGATGGAAAATTATATAACAAATTAGTCACAGGTGTTGAGTGTCAGAGGCTGGAACCCATTAGTTCTCCTGGGTGAATGGTCATTGTTGAATAGATCCTGATAGAAATGGTAAGTCAAGAGAAAATAAGTCTTTTCTTCCACCCTCCTGCCTCCTAATCTTTCCCTGTTGCCCCCTACAGACAGACTCTAGAAAGCAACTGGAAAATCAGAAATAGTTTACGTAGTCACAGCCAGAGCATCATGAAGCCAGATATAAAAGGGTATATTTGAAAATAGAAGATAATAACTTAATAGAAACCTCAGGCTTATTCCTAATAAATAAGAATAATGCATAATACATATTACTCAATACTAAAAGTCTTAGAATAACAGCATTAAGATGCAGAAACCTTTATTAATGACTTTTGTTAATTTGATTACCAAAGCCAAAATGCTTCTTAATGGGATGAATTGAGTACAAATAAGTGAAGTTAAACTTTTAACATGTATCATTTGTTTTTATTAAGGTAATTCAGCCATCACCATTCTACTCCAATAGATATTTTATTAAGGTAACTAATTTAAATGTACATGATAAATGAACTGTGTTGAAAATTCTATTTTTCTTCAATTCTAACCTCCTGATCTTAATTAACTTCTCCACTCTGTTCCCATAGAAACTAGCAATGCAATCAATAAGATGCAAAGGTAGTAAGGAACATGCAGAAGCATTCTACAAGTATGGTAACAATATTTATTTTAAATCATGGAACAAATTAGTATTTGCAATTAGATTAGAGGTAATATACCTCAAAATTCAAAATGGAAAATTCAGTCAAATGGTAAACAGAGATGATAAACTTTCCATGATCTCCTCTATTGTCTTTATTCCAATGCAAGATAAGTATAGTGTTAGAAAATTGAAGATAATATTTTTGTGTGGTGATTATTTTGTTTCTCAAAATTTTATTATATCGTGATATAATAAAATATAATAACTAATCCCTCATCCTGTATGCATTTTCTCACAAATAAATAAAAAGAAAAATAAGACAACAAAACATATAACAATTTACAACATAAAAGCCATGCTCCTTTGAATGAAGGACTGACACTATTTTTGTTTTACTCCAGATCCACAAGCTGATGTCTCCACACCAAGTTACACATTTTAAAAAATTTTATTTTAGATTCAGAGGGTACATGCACTTGTTTGTTACGTGGGTATATTGTGTAAAGGTGAGGATTGAAATTCTAGTGTACCCATCACCCAACAGCGAGCATTGTGCCCAACAGGTAATTTTTCAACTCTCACCCCCTCCACCTCTCCCTGCTTTTAGAGTCCCCAAGGTCTATTATTTCTATCTTTATGTCCATATGTAACCAGTGTTTCATTCCCACTTATAAGTGAAAACATGTAGTACTTGATTTTCTGTTTCTGAGTTAGTTCACTTAGGATAATGGCCTCCAACTGCATCCATGTTGCTGCAAAGAGGATGATTTCATTCTTTTTTTATGGTAGCATAGGATTTCGTGTGTGTGTGTGTGTGTGTACATGGTATATATAGATATATAGATAGATTTCACATTTTTTTCATCCAATCAATCATTGATGGACACTTAGGCTGGTTTCCTGACTTTGCTATTGTGAATAGTGCTGCAATAAACATAGCGTGCATGTGTCCTTTTTATACAATGATTTTTTTTTTCTTTTGGGTAGAGTTCTAGCAGTGAGATTGTAAGGTCGAATGGGAGTTCTATTTTTAGTTCTTTGAGATATCTCCATACTGCTTTCCATACAGGTTGAACTAATTTACATTCTCACCAGCAGTGTATGATTTCCTTTTCCACACATCCACACCAACATCTGTTGTTTTTTGGCTTTTTAATGTTAGTCATTGTGACTGATGTAAGATGATATCTCAATGTGGTTTTAATTTGCATTTCCCTGATGATTGCTGATGTTGAGCATTTTTCAAGATCAAAGGAATAGAATAAAGAGCCCAGAAATAAAGCTACGTACCTACAACCAACTGATCTTTGCAAAGTCAACAAAAATAAGGAATGAGGAAAGGACACCCTCTTCATTAAAGGGTTCTGGGAGAATTGACTACCCATATGCAGAAGAATGAAACTGTATCCCTGTCTCTCACCATATACAAAAATGAACTCAAGATGAGTTAAAGACTTAAATGTGAAACCTCAAACTATACAAATCCAAGAAGAAAACCTAGGAAAAACTCTTCTGGACATAGGATTAAGCAAAGAATTTATGATAAAGATCCCGAAAGTAAATATAACAAAAGCAAAAATGGGCAAATGGGACTTAAACTAAAAAGATTCTGCGCAGAAAAATAAGTAATCAAGAGACAACCCACTGAATGGAAGAAAACATTTGCAAGTTATGCCTCTGACAAAGGACTAATAACTAGAATCTACAAGGAATTCAAACAACTCAACAATAACAGCAGCAAAAACCAAACAACCCCATTAAAAACTGACAAAGGGCAGAGGGCAAGGGAAACCTCTCCTGAGAGTTGCCCTTAACTGACTAAACCAATAAACTATTGTACTTAACATTTGATCTACTAGTCAGACTGTGGATCAAATGATGAGTACAATAATTAACAAGATCATGACTGTTCTAGATTGAGTGCTCTGGTAACATATTCTAATTCAGCTGTTCTGTGTCTGGGTCTAATGACATTGGCATGGCACCGTCACTTCTGAGAGCTGTTGCAAGTAGCTTATTACCAATACTAGTTAACAAAGCAAACAAAAGCAAACACTATGTTTTGTTTAAAACGCGTAAGAGTAGAGTGGGTTCAGAGTTATCACTAAACACTTTTTCTATCCACCTCTCGTATTTCTATGTGATTTTATGCATGCAGAGCAGTGAAATAACAGCTACTGGATCAGGTATTTTGGTTATTAGAATTTTATTTCTCCTGTGCATTATGGAGAAGAAATGGTGAAAGCAACCGTGATGATATATGCTTACACCTTCCCTTTCTTCATCTTTTCTAACTTGGTCCACCATGCCAAAAAAGTAGCTAATGCTCTTTTCCAATGCAACAATAAAGTGCTAAAACAGTCATCAAATGTACACCATTGGTTTCTCATTTTTTCAAATACGTATGATAATATGTAATTGATTTACTGCATAGGTGGTTATTTCAAGATATTTTCATATTTTGAATATAAATTTTATATTTAGGATACATATGTATGGAGAGAGAGGGAATCATAAAATAATTAGGTCCAACAGTTGATACTTCTGATGTATTCTGCTGTGTATTAGGAATAAATTGTGGTGTTTACATTAATTTTTTTTAA
>NW_016822274.1:0-1312 GCF_001698545.2 Rhinopithecus bieti | reverse complement strand
TCATCATAGCCAACAAAGTGCTCCCAAATATCCCTTTCCAGATTACACAAAAACAGTGTTTACAAACAGCTCAATGAAAAAAATGGTGTAACTCTGTGAGATGAATTGACACATCGTAAAGCAGTTTCTCAGAAAGCTTCTTTCTAGTTTTATCTGAGAATATTTTCTTTTCATCATAGCCAACAAAGTGCTCCCAAATATCCCTTTCCAGATTACACAAAACAGTGTTAGCAAGCTGCTCAATAATAAAAAAAAAAAAAAGTGTAACACTGTGAGATGAATTCACACATCACAAAGCAGTTTCCCAGAATGCTTCTTTTGGTTTTATCTGAGGATATTTAGTTTTTCATCATAGGCCTCAATGCGTTCTGAAATATGCCCTTGAAGATTACATGAAAACAATTTAACAAACTGCTTCATGGAAAGAAAGTTGTAACTCTGTGAGATGAATTCACACATCACAAATAACTTTCTCAGGAAGCTTCTTTCTAGATTTATCTGAGGACATTTCCTTTTCAATATAGGTTTAATATGTTCCAAAGTATCCCTTCTCAGATTCACCAAAAACAGTGCTACCAAGCTGCTCCATGAAAAGAATTGGGTAACATTTTGTGATGAATTAACATGCCACAAAACAGTTTCTCAGAAAACTTCTCTCCAGTTTTCTCTGAGGATATTTCTGTTGTCACAGTAAGTTTCAATGGGCTCTGAAATATGCCTTTGCAGATTCCAAGGAAACAGTGTTAGCATACTGCTCAAAAAAGGAACAGTGTAACTCTGTGAGATGAATTCATACATCACAAAGCAGTTTCTCAGAAAGCATCTTTCTCCTTTTTATCTGACGATATTTCCTTTGTCACCATAGGCTTCAATGCATTCAAAAATATCCTATTGCAGATGCCACAAAAACAGTGTTATGAAACTATGCATTGTAAAGAACCATGTAACTCTGTGAGATGAATCACACATCACAAAGTGGTTTCTCAGAAAGCTTCTTTCTCGTTTTTTTCTGATGATATTTCGTTTTTTCTATAGGCCTCAAAGTGACCCCAAATATCCTTTTGCAGATTCCATGAAAACAATGTTAGGAAACTTATTCATAAAAAGGAATGGGTGACTCTGTGAGATGAAATCACACATCACAAAGAACTTTCTCAGAAAGCTTCTTTCTAGTTTTTATCTGAGGATATTTTCTTTGTCAACACAGGCTTCAATGCGATTCAAGTATGACTTCTCAGATTCCCCAAAAACAGTTTTACCAATGATCCATGAAAAGAATTGTGCAACTCTGTGAGATGAATTAACCCATCAC
>NW_016822273.1:0-978 GCF_001698545.2 Rhinopithecus bieti | reverse complement strand
GGTATTTTTTTTTAGTAGAGACGGGGTTTCACCGTGTTAGCCAGGACGGTCTCGATTATTTATTTATTTATTTATTTATTTATTTATTTATTATTTTTTAAAGATAGGATCTCATTCTGTTGCCCAGGCTGGAGTGCAGTGGTGCATTCACTTGCTCACTGCAACCTCCACCTCCCAGGCTCAAGTGATCCTCCTACCTCAGCCTCCTGGGTAGCTGGTACTACAGGTATGTGCCACCACAGCAGGCTAATTTTTGCAACTTTTGTTGAGACGGGGTTTCAGCATGTTGCCTGGGTTGGTCTTGAACACCTGAACACAAACGATCCTCCAGCCTGAGCATCCCAAAGTGGTGGGATTACAGGCATAAGCCACTGCGCCTGGCTTTTTTTCTTTCTTTCTTTTTTTTTTTTTTGACACAGAGTCTTGCTCTGTAGCCAGGCTGGAATGCAGTGGCGTGATCTTGGCTCACTGCAACCTCCGCCTCCTGGGTTCAAGAGATTCTACTACCTCAGCCTCCTGAATAGCTGGGACTACAGATGTGAGCCACCACACCCAGCTAATTTTTGTATTTTTAGTAGAGATGGGGTTTCACCATATTGGCCAGGATTATCTAGCTCTCTTGACCACGTGATCCACCTGCCTCGGTCTCTCAAAGTGCTGGAATTACAGGCATGAGCCACCGCGCCCGGCTTTCCCTACTCTTAACTCCAATATTTTATTTTTTCTTTCTTTCTTTTTTCTTTTTTTTTGAGACGGAGTCTCGCTCTGTCGCCCAGGCTGGAGTGCAGTGGCCGGATCTCAGCTCACTGCAAGCTCCGCCTCCCGGGTTTACGCCATTCTCCTGCCTCAGCCTCCCGAGTAGCTGGGATTACAGGCATGTGCCACCATGCCCAGCTAATTTTTGTATTTTTAGTAGAGACCCGGTTTCTCCATGTTGGTCAGGCTGGTCTTGAACTCCCGACCTCAGGTGATCTGCCT
>NW_016822272.1:0-1308 GCF_001698545.2 Rhinopithecus bieti | reverse complement strand
ATTAAAAAAAAAAGTTTTCCTATATCTGAATATATATTTTTTTCTTCAACAACAATAGAAGGAAATTACATACCAATTTGCAGCTTGTATTTTCATTTAACAATAAAAGTGACTATTTTCCATTTTATTACATGTATTCCCACATAGTCTTTAATGACTATATACTCTTCCATCATAGAGATGTACTATAATTTATTTACCCTGCCACAGTTTTTGGCCATCTAGGTTTCCCAGGTTTACCCTATTTAAAACAACCCTCTATTGAACAGCATTGGAGACACAGATTAAGACACATAAAGCACTGAGTTAATTCCCCTTAGATTAATTAATAGAGAAAATATTTACATTTATTTATAAACCCACTTTTATGGCCAGGCTTTACTCTGTGTTTTGTTCAATGTTTCTCACGCTAAAACTAATCAATTCCTTGTTCTCTCCCTGTTAACCATCTAAGACCTGCTTTATCTCCATGGCAGTCCCACTTTTCTCACTTTTAAACCACAGCTGTGCAGCAGATTTTACTTGATGAATATGACTCATTTTTAAAATTCTATACGTTAGAGGAAAGAAGAGCTCTTCATTCCTTTCTCTTTCCTATGTTACTGTTACTTCAGTCTCTCTCATAAGAGTATAGGAGGATGAAACTAACCTGAGCATCACAGCGCTTCATGGAGTTTGAAACCTCTGCAATTACTATGTAACTGATTACACACCCACACAACCACCCACACACACCCACACACACCCACACAACCACACACACACCCACACACCCACACACACCCACACAACCACACACACACCCACACAACCACACACACACCCACACAACCACACACACACCCACACAACCACACACACCCACACACACCCACATACCCACACAACCACACACCCCCACACAACCACACACACCCACACACACCCACACACCCACACAACCACACACACCCCCACACACCCACACACACCCACACAACCACACACACAGCCACACACCCACACACACCCACACAACCATACACACACACCCACACAACCACACACACACCCACACAACCACACACACACACACACACACACACACACCCACACAACCACACACACCCACACCACACACACACACCCACACAACCAAACACCCACACAACCACACACACCCACACAACCACACACACCCACACCCACACACACACCCACACAACCACACACACCCACACAACCACACACACCCACACACCCACACACACACCCACACAACCACACACCCCCCCACACAACCACACACACACCCACACACCTTACAGA
>NW_016822271.1:0-1656 GCF_001698545.2 Rhinopithecus bieti | reverse complement strand
GCACTAAATTATTTAGTGCACTAAATATTTCTGGATCATGGCTCACTGCAACCTTGACCTCCCCAGGCTCAAGTGATCCTCCCATCTCAGCCTTCCAAGTAACTGTAACTACAAGTGCATGCCACCACACCCAGCTAACTTTTTTATATTTTGTGCACTAAATAAATATTTAGTGCATATATATATGCACTAAATTAGAATATATGTGACATATTCTCTGTATAGAAAATTTGGAAAACAAAAGGCAATCTGTCAATTACCTAAACCAACCAGTATTAACAATTATATATATTTATTTTTACATTTAAATGGAGTTTTATTGGATTGTTTTAATACAGTTATAGGTACTATAGAGAAATTTAATAGTGGAATCTATTGTCATAATTGTATATTTAAAAAATTTTACATTTAAGCTTAAGGAAAGAAGAAATTTGATAGACATAAATCATATTACATCGTTTGAAATGATCTTCCTAAGCCTAATGTACCTTTTTGCATATTTACATTTCTCCATTGCTGTGCTTTGAGTGCTTCCAGCTGCCTGCTGCCTGTTATAGTCACAACTAAAAAATCTCTCTACATAGTAGTTTTTAATATCTTATTTTCTCATATTTTATTTTCCAAAATGAAACTAAAAATATGAACTTTTTATTATACTCTGATGCTCACCGACAAATTGCTTGCCAGAAATATTGCCATTTACCAATGTTACCAGTTTGCATTTTACACATATATATGTGTGTATATATATATGGTGTGTGTGTATATATTTCAAAATATATATATATATATTTTTTGAAATGGCGTTTGCTCTTGTCACATAGGCTATAGTGCAATGGTGAAATCTCAGCTCACTACAACCTCTGCCTCCCAGGTTCAAGCGATTCTCTTGCCGCAGCCTCCTGAATAGCTGGGATTACAGGTGCCTGCCACCAGCCCCAGCTAATTTTTGTATTTTTTTAATAGAGACAGGGTTTCGCCATATTGGCCAGGCTGGTCTTGAACTCCTGACCTCAGGTGATCCACCTGCCTTGGCCTCCCAAAGTGCTGGGATTACAGGCGTGAGCCACTGCACCTGGCCTTATTATTATTATTTTTTAATAGAGACAGAGTCTTGCTGTGTTGCCCAGGCTGGTCTTGAACTCCTGGCCTCAAGCAATCCTTTCACCTTAGCCTCCCAAAGTGTTGGGATTACAGGCATGAGCCATTGTGCGCAACCTGTATGTTTTTTTTTTGAGACGGAGTCTCACTCTGCCCCCAGGCTGGAGTGCAGTGGCGCAATCTCAGCTCAATGCGAGCTCTGCCTCCCGGGTTCATGCCATTCTCCTGCCTCAGTCTCCCAAGTAGCTGGGACTACAGGCGCCTGCCACCACACCCGGCTAATTTTTTTTTTTTTTTTTTTTTTTTTTGTATTTTTAGTAGAGACAGGGTTTCACTGTCTTAGCCAGGATGGTCTCAATCTCCTGACCTCGTGATCTGCCCGCCTGAGCCTCCCAAAGTGCTGGGATTACAGGCGTGAGCCCCGCGTCTGGCCGCAACCTGTATTTTAGTAACTAGTAAATCTAGGGACTTGGGATTTCACTGTTTTTTCTTTATGGGTAAAGTATGTGTTCATGCTCTTTGAATTTTTTGTTAAATGAAATGTAGGAAATTAAT
>NW_016822270.1:0-1315 GCF_001698545.2 Rhinopithecus bieti | reverse complement strand
AAAAGTAATAAAATATTACTTTTATTAAATGTCAAAGAAGGAAATAATACAAACAAAAGTGGAAAAAAAACAAATATCAGAAAATCTATGTGATAGTCCATTTTCTGTTGCTGCTGACAGATTAACCCAACAAAGAAAGATTGAGAAAACATATCCTCAGCAATTTCCCAAGAAGCTGAAGGAAGAGCACGATAGGTAAGCCTATAGTTTATTTTGTTTGTTGGTTGGTTTGTTTGTTTTGTTTTTTGGTTTTGAGATGGAATTTCTCTCGTTGCCCAAGCTGGAGTGGAATGGTGTGATCTCGGTTCCCTGCAACCTCTGCCTCCCGGGTTCAAGTGATTCTCCTGCCTCAGCCTCCACAGTAGCTGGGATTACAGGCATGTGCCAGCATGCCCGGCTAATATTTTGTATTTTTAGTAGACATGGTGTTTCATTCACCATGTTAGCCAGGCTGGTCTTGAACTCCTGATCTCAGGTGTTCTGCCCAACTCGGCCCCCCAAAATGCTGGGTTTATGGGAGTGAGCCACCGTACCTGATCACCTATAGCAGTATTTAGCAGCAGATAATTGTCATTGTGCTATAAACTAATTCAAACTTGGACTAATATTCTTTATGATTAACAAGTTTTATACATTTACCAGGGATATTTAGCCCTGTCTGGTAATCAGAAAAATGCAAATTAACATAAAATAAGATATATTTTTTAAGGTCATGCTGATATTTAAAAAGCAATTACTAGTGTTGGCAAATGGGAGGAAAAATGCATTCTCATACACTGTTGGTATATGAAATTGGTAAATTATTTCTGAAGAGGAACTTAGTGCTGTATATCAAAATTTCAAATAACCTGACATTGCTTTAACTCGACAGCTTCACTTCTGGAACTAGATTTCACAGGAAAACATAACTTGTGTAAACAGACACACACTTATTAAGGGTATTAATTATATATTACACATAATGAACAATAGGCCAATACATATATAAAATACATGTAATGACAAGGTGAATTGAAAGTGTTAAGAAGGAAATATAAAAAGTGTGGAGATGTTAGACTCATTAGCCTAGTTTTGGATTACAGTAATCTGCAGATAGTTTGTGTGAAAAACATCTGAAGGTGCCATCTTACACTGTCAATCATTTGGGGAGATACCTGCAATGTTTCATAAAGATTAAAATTGATTTCTAGTGAAATTATAACCTTGTCAGTAAATAGTAACTTTAAAAAATTAGTTAATTGTAAATGATCTTTTTAAATTAAGGAGTAATTATGACTGTGTGATGTAAAAGGTAATTTTGAACTTGTAACTTTCC
>NW_016822269.1:0-978 GCF_001698545.2 Rhinopithecus bieti | reverse complement strand
TAAACATCTTACCCCTAAAAAGGCAAATTCCTCAATGATTTATAATTTGGAATAGCTCCTCCCCAAATCATCAGTCTACCTTCCAGAAAAACATTATACATTTTGTAAATTTTAATGTTTTAGGTAATGATGTATAGTCATGACACATAAATACTTTGCCCAGATGAATCCTTCTTTAGAGTTACTGCACCATGGATAAACACTTATGGTGGTTTTGGTAGAGCAATTTTTGTTATTCAAATTAGCAGAGTTGTCTGTGACTAGATCCTGAAATTGCTTTGTGATATGGACTGGAATATTATGGTGATCTTAATTAAAATAGCTTTCTAGGAGTGTAGTAAAATGGTGGTTTCTAAAACATTTTAGGAGAAAAACCAGGAACCAGTTCTAGAGTTAAAGACCACATATATACTCTTGGAGTATGATAACTAAATATGTAGATAGGTGAGGGGACTGTAAGTAACAGTGAAGACTTTTTGCATCTCCTAACAACCTGAGAGCTTATGGCCAGCAATGGATATGTTTATTTATGGGAAGCATAGTGCAAAAGGGGTAAGTTGACGTCTTGTAACAAAATTTTTTGGAAAAAAACCCTTAATGGTGAGGCAGATATGCGGAAAAGGGACAATAACTTTAATGTCGAAAAATGATGCTAAATTAGAGTCTTTGCTTCCATTGAGCCCCATATCTGTGATGCGCTTGAAAGAACTATCCTAAGAGTGATTCCCAGACTCATTAGGTTGAGAGCCTGTCTTCTTATTTTGTATTATTCTCCCCTGTCTTAAAAATACTGGCTGTCATATTGAAAACATGTGATTGATTTGATACTGATTTTTTCCTACATTCATTAAAATAATTAGAGATGACTCCAGGCTATTAAAAAAGTCAAGACTGAGATTTGGTAAATTTATTACGGGCTTTGAATACATAGAGTCATTGGGACTCTTAGGGCTGCCAACTATATTTCTTAAAACATGG
>NW_016822268.1:0-1654 GCF_001698545.2 Rhinopithecus bieti | reverse complement strand
TTTTTTACAAAAAGGTTTCCCACTTCAAGAAATTCTATCTGTAGGAACAATGGGGATACAGATGGTCAGTATCTAGTGTTACCTGACTTGTAGTTATAAGAAAGTGGGTCTAAGTGCAGCCTGATTAACACTTAATTATAGCTATATTTCCGTCCAGAATTTTTGTTAACTGTATGAGGGCAGCCTCACTAGTAGCATATTTTGAGAGTTGGAAATAAGATGATTGAGGGTAAAGGAGCCTTAAACTTTGACTTTTATTTTCTGTTGCTAGACAGAAGCACTACATTTGAGCCTAATCTAAGATAATATTTTCAGCTTTATTATGGCACACAGGGAGAGGAAGGTAATTACATTAAGCATTATAATATAGTGTGTTAAATGCTAATGATTATAATCATTGAACCCTTCTCAGTCCTCATGTTATTTAAATCTGGTATTTTAGCAGACTTTTTTGTCTTACTGGTATTAATTAATTTTTTTCTTTTTTTGGTCTCTTTCTTCCTTGCTTACCCTTTAACAACCAAATCAACTCTAGATCAATGAATGAAATAAAAAATCTCCAGTACCTACCTCGGACCAGTGAACCCCGCGAAGTCCTCTTTGAAGATAGGACTAGAGCTCATGCTGATCATGTAGGTCAGGGGTTTGACTGGCAGAGTACGGCTGCTGTTGGAGTTTTGAAAGCTGTACAATTTGGTGAATGGTGAGTTAATTGAACTCAACTGCAAGGTTGGTTAATATTGTATAAGACAATGTGACAATGTGGACTCTATTTAAAAGGTTTAGGACTAGTTTTTAAATTGTGGTAAAATACACATACAGTTTGCCATCTTAACCATTTTTAAATGTACATGGTAGAGTTAAGCATAATTACATTGTTATGAAACAGAGCTTCAGAACCTTTTCATCTTGCAAGGCTGTAACTCTACTCACTGAACAATTTCTCTTTTATTCTCACCCCCAGGCTCTGGTAACCATCATTCTACTTTTTGTTTCTATGAATTTGACTACTTTACATATCTCATATAGATGGAATCATACAGTGTTTATCTTTTTGTGACTGGCTTATTTCTCTTAGCATTGTCCTCAAGGTTCATCCCTGTTGTAGCAAGCGCCAGAATCTCCTTCCTTTTTTAGGCTGAATGATAATTCATCAAATGTATATACCACATGTTGTTAATCAGTTTTTCCATCAGTGGGCGCTTGGGTTGCTTCCACCTTTTGGCTTTTGTGAATAATGCTGGTGTGAACATGGGTGTATACATAGCTCTTCATGTCCATCCATTCAATTATTTTGGGTATACACCCAGGAGTGAAGTTGCTGGATTATATGGTAGTTCTGTTTGTAATGTTTTGAGAAACTGCCAGACTGTTGTCCATAGTGGCTAAACCATTTTACATTCTGTTGGGGCCCATTTTTAACAAAGCTCAGGACATAGAGATACAAAGTGGTGAGAGGACCACAAATGCAACTAGTTTAGAATAAAACTATTCTTTTAGCCATTTTGTTTTAATTTTACAACAGCAAATCTGATTTTATGGCTTAAGTTTTAGGTTTTTTTCAAATTAAAAAAAAATTGTATACCTAGTCCTTAGAAACTATGCATCTATTTATCTGCTAGTAGAAGCATTTCCAAGAACAAAAGAACTGAAA
>NW_016822267.1:49896-52210 GCF_001698545.2 Rhinopithecus bieti | reverse complement strand
ATTTCTTTCTAGGTTTTATCTGAGTATATTTCCTTTTTCACTAAAATCTTCAAAGTGCTGCAAAATATGCTTTATGGATTCCAAGGAAACACCATTAGCAGACTGCTCAATTAAAAGAACACTGTAACTCTGTGTCATGAATTCACACAACACAAAGAAGTTTCTCAGATAGCTTCTATCCAGTTTTCATCTGAGGATATTTGGTCACCACAGGCTTCATTGTGCTAAGAAATGTCCCTTTGCAGATTCCAAGAAAACAGTGTTAGAAAACTGCTCAATGAAAAGCACAGTGTAACTCTGTGAGATGCATTCGCACATCACAATACAGTTTCTCAGAAAGCTTCTTTCTGCTTTTATCTGAGGATATGTCCTTTTCACCATAGGTCTCAAGGTGTTCCCAAATATCCCTTTGCAGATTCCACAAAAACAGTTTTAGCAAACAGCTTCATGCAGAGAAAGGTGTAGCTCTGTTAGATGAATTCACACATCGCAAAGAACTTTCTCAGAAAGCTTCTTTTTAGTTTTTATCTGAGGATATTTCATTTTTCACTACAGGGCCCAAAGGGTTTCCAAGTATCCCCTGGCAGATTACATGAAAACAGTGTTAGCAAACTCCTCAATGAAACACAGAGTGTAACATTGTGAGATGAATTCGCACATCCCAATGCGGTTTCTCAGAAAGCTTCTTTCTAGTTTTTATCTGAGTATATTTCCTGGTTCACCATAGGCCTCAATGTGCTCCCAAATATCCCTTTACAGATTCCATGATAACAGTGTTAGCAAATGACTTCATGTAGAGAAAGGTGTAACTCTGTGAGATGAACTCAAACATCACAGAGAAGTTTCTCAGAAAGCTTCTTACTAGTTTTTATCTGAGGATATTTCCTTTGTCTCTATAATCTTCAACGTGCTGCAAAATAACCAAGGAAAGAGTGTTAGTAGACTGCTCAATGAAAAGAACACTGTAACTCTGTGAGATGTATTCACACATCACAAAGCAGTTTCTTAGAAAGCTTCCTTTTGGTTTTTATCTGAGGATATTTTCTTTGTCCCCATAGACTTCAATGCATTCCCAAACATCCTAATACAATTTCCACGAAAACAGTGTTAGCAGACTGCTGTATGAAAAGAACTGTGCAACTCTGTCAGATGAACTCACACATCACAAAGCAGTTTCTCATAAAGTGTCTTTCTAGTTTTTAGCTGAGGATATTTCCTTTTTAACTATAGACCTCAAAGTGCTGCAAAATATCCCTTGGCAGAGTCCATGAAAACTGTTAACAAACTGCTCAATGAAAAGAACAGTTTAACTCTGTGAGATGCACTCACATAACACAATACAGTTTCTGAGATAGCTTCTTTCTAGTTTTTATCTGAGGATATTTCCTTTTTCACTACCTGGCTCAAAGGGCTTCCGAGTATCCACTGGTAGATTACACGAAAACAGTGTTAGCAAACTGCTCAATGAAACGCAGAGTGTAACAATGTGAGATGGATTCACACATCCCAATGTGGTTTCTCAGAAAGCTTCTTTCTAGTTGTTATTTGAGGATACTTCCTGGTTCAGCATGGGCCTCAATGCACTCCTTTATATCCCTTACAGATTCCAAGAAAACAGTGTTAGCAAATGGCTTTATGCAAAAAAAGATGTAACTCTGTGAGATGAATTCAAACATTACAAAGAAGACTCTCAGAAAGCTTCTTTCTAGTTTGTATCTGAGGATATTTCCTTTGTCAGCATAGGCTTCAATGCGATCTAAAATATCCCATCTCAGATTCCCCAAAAATAGTGCTAACAAGCTGCTCCATGATAAGAAAATGCATCTCTGTGAGATGAATTCAGACATCACAATGCAGTTTCTCAGACACTTTCTTTCTAGTTTTTCTCTGAGTATATTTTCTTTGTCACTATAATTTTCAAAGTGCTCCCAAACATCCTATTGCAGTTTCCATGAAAACAGTCCTAGCAGACTGCTTTTGGAAAAGAACAGTGTAACTCTGTGAGATGTACTCACACATCACAAAGAACTTTCTCAGAAAGCTTCCATCCAGTTTTTATCTGAGGATAATTCCTTTGTCACCCCAGTCTTCATTGTGCTGATAAATATCCCACTGTAGATTCCAAGAAAAAAGTCTTAGCAAACTTCTCAAAAAATGTACATTTTAACTCTGTGAGATGCATTCACACATCACAATGTAGTTTCTCATAAAGCTTCTTTCTGCTTTTTATCTGCAGATATGACCTTTTTCACCATAGGCCTCAATGCATGCCCAAATATCCTTTTGCAGATTCCACAAAATAGAGTTAGTACAC
>NW_016822267.1:27337-49662 GCF_001698545.2 Rhinopithecus bieti | reverse complement strand
GCCATGGGCCTCAATGCGCTCCTTTATATCCCTTTACAGATTCCAAGAAAACAATGTGAGCAAATGGCTTCATGCAGAGAAAGGTGTAATTCTGTGAAATGAATTCAAACATCCAAAAGAAAGCTCTCAGAAAGCATCTTTCTAGTTTTTATCTGAGGATAATTCCTTTGTCAGCGTAGGCTTCAATGTGATCTAAAATATCCTATCTCAGATTCCCCAGAAATAGTGCTAACAAAGTGCTCCATGATAAGAAAGTGCATCTCTGGGATGTGGATTTATGCATCACAATGCAGTTTCTCAGAAAGCTTCTTTCTAGTTTTAATCTGAAGATATTCTCTTTGTCACTATAATCTTCAAAGTGCTGCAAAATATCCTTTACAAATTCCAAGAAAACAGTGTTAACAGACTGCTCAATGAAAAGAACATTGTAACTCTGTGTCATGAATTCACACAACACAAAAACTTTCTCAGAAATCTTCTATCCAGTTTTTATCTGAGTATATTTCCTTTGTCACTATAATCTTCAAAGTATTGTGAAATAACCAAGGATACAGTGTTAGCAGAGTGCTCAATGAAAAGGACACTGTAACTCTGTGAGGTGTATTCACCATCACAAAGCAGTTTCTCAGAAGGCTTCTTTTTGGTTTTTATCTGAGGATATTTCCTTTGTCCCCATAGGGTTCAATGTGCTCCCAAACATCCTAAAATACTTTCCTTGAAAACAGTGTTAGCAGACTGCTGTATGAAAAGTACAGTGGAACTCTATGAGATGAACTCACATATCATGAAGCAGTTTCTCAGAAAGCTTCCATCCAGTTTTTATCTGAGGATATACCCTTTGTCACCACAGACTTCATTGCGCTAAGAAATATTCCACTGCAGATTCCAGGAAAACAGTGTTAGCAAACTGCTGCATGAAAAAAGAAGTGTAACTCTGTAAGATGCATTCACACATCACAACGCAGTTTCTCAGAAAGCTTCTTTCTAGTTTTTATCTGAGGATATTTCTTGGTTTGCCATGGGCCTCAATGCACTCCTTTGTATCTCTTTACAGATTCCACGAAAGCAGTGTTAGCAGACTGCTGTATGAAAATAAAGTTGTAACTCTGTGAGATGAACTCACACATCACAAAGAAGTTTCTCAGAAAGCTTCTTTCTAGTTGTTATCTGAGGATATTTCATTTTTCACTATAGGTCTCAAAGTGCTGCCCAGTCTACCTTGGCAGATTCCACAAAAAAAGTGTAAGCCCAGTGCTCCATGAAAAAATGTTGTAACTCTCTGAGATGAATTCACACATCACAGAAAACTTTCTCAGAAAGCTTCTATCGAGTTTTTATCTGAGGATGTTTCATCACCACAGGCTTCATTGCGCTAAGAAATGTCTCATTGCAGATTCCAAGAAAACAGGGTTACCAAACTGCCAAATGAAAAGCACAGTTTAACTCTGTGAGATGCATTTGCACATCCCAATGCAGTTTCTCAGAAAGCTTCTTTCTAGTTTTTATCACAGGATAGTTCCTTTTTCACTATAGGCCTCAATGTGCTGCCAAATATCTCTTGGCAGATGCCCTGAAAACAATTTTAGCAAACTGGTCCATGAAAGGAATGGTGTAACTCTCTGGGATGGATTCACACATCACAAATAACTTTCTCAGAAAGTATCTATCCAGTTTTTATCTGAGGATATTTCCGTTGTCACTACAGACTTCATTGCCCTAAGAAATATCTCACTGCAGATTCCAAGAAAACAGTGTTAGCAAAGCTGCTCAACGAAAAGCACAGTGTAACTCTGTGAGATGCATTCACACATCACAATGCAGTTTCTCAGAAAGCTTCTTTCTGCTTTTTATCTGAGGATATGTCTTTTTTCACCATAGTCCTCAATGCGCTCCCAAATATCCCTTTGCAGATTCCACGAAAACCGTGTTAGCAAACAGTTTCATGCAGACAAAGGTGTAGCTCTATTAAATGAATTTACACATCACAAAGAACTTTCTCAGAAAGCTTCTTTCTAGTTTTTATCTGAGGATATTTCCTTTGTCAGTATAGTCTTCAAAGTGCTGAGAAATAACCAAGGAAGCAGTGTTAGCAGACTGCTCAATGAAAAGAACACTGTAGCTCTGTGAGATGTATTCACACATCACAAAGCAGTTTCTCAGAAGGTTTCTTTTTGGTTTTTATCTGAGGATATTTCCTTTGTCCCCTTAGGCTTCAATGCACTCCCAAACATCCTAATACAGTTTCCACAAAAACAGTGTTAGCAGACTGCTGTATGAAAAGAATGGTGGAACTCTGTGAGATGAACTCACACATCACAAAGCAGTTTCTCAGAAAGCTTCTATCCAGTTTTCATCTGAGGATATTTCAGCACCACAAGCTTCATTGTGCTAAGAAATATCCCATTGCATATTCCAAGAAAACAGGGTTAGCAGACTGTCAAATGAAAAGTTTAATTCTGTGAGATGCTTTTGCACATCCCAATGCAGTTTCTCAGAAAGCTTCTTTCTAGTTTTTATCTGGGGATATTTCATTTTTCACTATAGGCCTCAAAGTGCTACCAAATATCCCTTGGCAGATTCCATGAAAACAGAGTTAGTACACGGCTTCATGCAGAGAAAGGTGTAGCTCTGTTAGATGAATTCACACATCACAGAGCACTTCCTCAGAAAGCTTCTATACAGTTTTTATCTGAATATATTTCCCCTGTCACTACAGGCCTCATTGTGCAAAGAAATATCCCACTGCAGATTCCAAGAAAACAGTGTTAGCAAACTGCTCAATGAAAAGCACAGTGTAACTCTGTGAGATGCATTCACACATCACAGTGCAGTTTCTCAGAAAGCTTCTTTCTGCTTTTTATCTAAGGATGTGTCCTTTTTCATCATAGGCCTCAATGCACTGCAAAACATCCTATTGCAGTTTCCACGAAAAGAGTGCTAGCAGACTGCTCTATGAAAAGAACAGTGTAACTCTGTGAGATGAACTCATACATCACAAAGCAGTTTCCCCGAAAGCTTCTTTCTAGTTTCTTTCTGAGGATATTTCCTTTTTCATTAAAGGTCTCAAAGTCCTGCCAAATATCCCTTTTCATGTTCCAGGAAAACAGTGTTAGCAAACTGCTCCATCAAAAGAAGGGTGTAACTCTCTGAATTGAATTCACACATCACAAAGAACTTTCTCAGAAAGCTTCTATTCAGTTTTTTTCTGAGGATATTTCCTTTGTTACCATAGGTTTCAATGTGATTCAAAATATCGCTTCTCAGATTCCCCAAAAACAGGGCTAACAAAGTGATCCATGAAAAGAATTGTGTAACTCTGTGAGATGAATTTACACATCCAAAGCAGTTTCTCAGAAAATTTCTTTTTGGTTTTAGTCTGAGGATATTTCCTTTGTCACCATAGGTTTCAATATGCTCCCAAATATCCTAATGCAGATTCCACGAAAACAGTGTTAACAGACCGCTCAAAGAAAAGAACAGTGTAACTCTGTGAGATGAATTACCCCATTAGAAAGCAGTTTCTCAGAAAGCTTCTTTCCTGTTTTTATCTGAGGATATTTCCTTTGTCACCATAAGCTTTATTGTGCTAAGAAATATCCTATTGCAGATTCCAAGAAAACAGTGTTAACAAACTGTTCAATGAAAAGCACAGTGTAACTCTGTTAGATGCATTCATACATCACAGTGCAGTTTCTCAGAAAGCTTCTTTCTACTTTTCATCTGAGGATATATTCCTTTTTGCCATAGACATCAATACACTCCCAAATATCACTTTGAAGATTTCTCGAAAACAGTGTTAGCAAATGGCTTCATGAAAAGAATGGTGCAACTCTGTGAGATGAATTCACACATCACAAAGAAGTTTCTCAGAAAGCTTCTTTCTAGTTTTTATCAGAGTATATTTCCTTTGTCAGCATAGGCTTCAATGCAATCCAAACTATCCCATCTCCGTTTCCCCAAAAATAGTGCTAACAAACTGCTCTATGATAGGAAAGTGTAACTCTGTGAGATGAATTAACACATCAGATAGCAGATTCTCAGACATCTTCTTTCTAGTTTCACTCTGAGGATATTTTCTTTGTCACCATAAGATTCAATGTGCTACGAAATATCCTTATGAATTCCAAGAAAACAGTGTTAGCAGACAGCTCATTGAAAAGAACACTGTAACCCTGTGAGACGTATTCACACATCACAAAGCAATTTTTCAGATGGCTTCTTTCTAGTTTTTATCTGAGTACACTTCCTTTGTTACCATAGCCATAAAAGTGATTAAATTTATCCCTTCTCAGATTCCACAAAAACAATGCTAGCAAATTGATCCATGAAAGAGCATATATACCTCAAAGAAAAGAGAGGTATAACTGTATGAGATGAATGCACATTTCACAAAGCATTTTCTCAAAAGCTTCTTTCCAGTTTTCATCTGAAGTTATTTCTTTTTTCATCTTAAGCCTCAATGTGCTCCCGATTATCCCTTTGAAGATTCCACAAAATCAGTGTTAACAAACTGCTCAATGAAAAGAAAGGTTTAACTCTGTGAGAGTAATTCACACATCACAAAGCAGTTTCTTGGAAAGCTTCTTTCTAGTTTCTATCCATTTCCTTTATCACCATAGGCTTAAAAGTACTCCAAAATATCCCTTTGTAGATTTTACACAGTGTTTCCACACTGCTCAATGAAAAGAGAGGTATAACTTTGGGAGATGAATGCACACATTGGAAAACAGTTTCTCAAAAGATTCTTTCCAGTTTTCATCTGAAGACATTTCCTTTTTCACCATTGGCCTCAATGCTCTCCTGAATATCCCTATGTCGATTCCACAGAAATAGTGTCCCCAAACTGCACAATGTAAAGTTAGGTTAACTCTTTGAGATGCATGCACACGTCACAAAGCAGTTTCTCAGGAAGGTTCTTTCTAGTTTTTACCCAAAGATAGTTCCTTCTTCAACTTAGCCTTCAGTGTGTTCTGATATATCACTTTGAGATTTTAAAGAAACAGTGTTTCCACACTCCTCAATGAAGAGAAAGGTATAACCCTGTGAGAAGAATGCACACATCACAAAGCAGTTTCTCAGAAACCTTCTGTCCAGTTTTTATCTCAAGATATTTCCTTTATAACCATAGGCCTCAATTCTCTCCCAAATGTCCCTTTGCTGGTTCCACAAACACAGTGGTCCCAAACTGCTCAATGAGCAGAAATGTTTAACTGTGTCAGGTGAATTCATATATCACAAAGCAGTTTCTCAGAAAGCTTCTTTCTAGTTTTTATCTGAGGATATTTCCTTTTTCACCATAGGCTGCACTGTGCTGAGAAATGTCCCTCCGTATATTTTACACAAACAGTGTTTTCACAGTGCTCAATGAAAGAAAGGTATAACTTTATGAGATGAATGCACACATCAGAAACCTTCTCAGGAAGCTTCTTTCCAGTTTTCATCTGATGATATTTCCTTTTTCACCATAAGCCTCAATGTGCTCCTGAATATCCCTTTGCAGATTCCACAAAACCAGTGTTACAACACTGTTCAATGTAAACAAAGGTTTAACTCTGTGAGATGAATTCACATATCACAAGGCAGTTTCTCGGAAAGCTTCTTTCTAGTTTTATCTGAGGATATTTCCTTTTCATCATAGGATTCAATGTGCTCCCAAATATCGTTTCTCACATTTGACAAAAACAGTGATTCTAAATAGCTCAATCATAAGAAAGGTTTACCTCTAGAAGATGATTGAATATATCAGAAAGCATTTTCTCAGAAAGCATCTTTATAGTTTTTATCTGAAGATTATTCGATCTTCACTTTAGGCTTCAATGCGCTCCAAAATACACCTCAGTAGGTTTTACACAAACTGTGTTTCAACACTGCTCAATAAAAGAAAGGTATAGCTCAGTGACAGGAATGCACACATCACAAAGTAGTTTCTCAGAAAGCTTCTTTCCAGTTTTCATCTGAAGATATTTCCTTCTTCACCATGGGCCTCAATGCGCCCTCAAATGTACCTTCATGGATTCCTCAAAGACAGAGCTTTCAAACAGAGCAATGAAAGGAAAGGTTTAACTGTGTGAGATGAATTCACAAATCACAAAGCAGCTTCTTGGAAAGCTTCTTTCTAATTTTATCTGTCAATATTTCTCTTTTCATCATAGGCTAAAGTACCGCTTCTCAGATTCCACAAAAAGAGTGATTCCAAACGTCTCAATCAAAAGATAGGTTTAAGTCTATGAGATGAATGCACACATCACAAAGCAGTTTCTCTGAAAGCTTCTTTCCAGTTTTCATCTGAAGATATTTCCATTTTNTCTGAAGATATTTCCTTCTTCACCATGGGCCTCAATGCGCCCTCAAATGTACCTTCATGGATTCCTCAAAGACAGAGCTTTCAAACAGAGCAATGAAAGGAAAGGTTTAACTGTGTGAGATGAATTCACAAATCACAAAGCAGCTTCTTGGAAAGCTTCTTTCTAATTTTTATCTGTCAATATTTCTCTTTTCATCATAGGCTAAAGTACCGCTTCTCAGATTCCACAAAAAGAGTGATTCCAAACGTCTCAATCAAAAGATAGGTTTAAGTCTATGAGATGAATGCACACATCACAAAGCAGTTTCTCTGAAAGCTTCTTTCCAGTTTTCATCTGAAGATATTTCCATTTTCACCATAGACCTCAATGACCTCTGGAATATCCCTTTTCAGATTCCACAAAAGCAGTGTTACCAAATAGCATAATAAAAAGTTTGGTTTAATTGTGTGGAAGGAATGCACACATCACATAGCATTTTCTCGGAATGTTTCTTTCCAGTTTTTATATGAAGATATTTCCTTCATCACCTTAGGCTTCAATGTGCTCTGAAATATCCTTTGTAGGTTTTACACAAACAGTGTTTCTACACTGCTCAATGAAAATAGAGGTATAATCCTATGAGATGAATGGACACATCACAAAGAAGTTTCTCAGAAAGCTCCTTTCCAGTTTTCTTCTGAAGGTATTTCCTTTTTCACCATAGGCCTCAATGCACTACTGAATATCCCTTTGCAGATGCCACAAAAACAGTGTTAACAAACTGCTCAATGAAAAGAAAGGTTTAACTCTGTGAGAATGAATTCACACATCATAATGCAGTTTCTCTCTAGTTTTTTTCTGTGGCTATTTCATTTTACAACATAGGCATGAATGCACTGCCTAATATCCCTTCTCAGATTCCACAAAAATAGTGATTCCACACTGCTCAATCAAAAGAAAGCTTTAACTCTATGAGACAAATGCCCATATCACAACGAAGTTTGTCAGAAAGCTTCTCTCTAGTGTTGATCTGATGATATTTCCTTGTTCACTGTAGGCCTCAATGCTTCCAAAATGTTCCATCGCGGATTCATCAAAGACAGCAATTCCAAGCGTGCAATGTAAAGAAACGTTTAAATCTGTGAGATGAACGCACATATCACAAGGCAGTTTCTCAGAAAGCTTCTTTCTAGTTTTTATCTAAAGATACTTCCATCTTCACCTTATTCTTCAATGCACTCCAAATTATCCCTTTGTAGATTTCACACAAACTGTGTTACCACACTGCTGAATGAAAAGAAAGGAATAATCTGTGAGAGGAATGCACACATCACAAAGCAGTTTCTTGGAAAGCTTCTTTCTAGTTTTTATCAGAGGATATTTCCTTTTTCACCATAGGCTTCAATGTGCTTCCAAATATCCTCTCTGAGATTCAACAAAAACAGTGATTCCAAACAGCTAAATCAAAAGAAAGCTTTAACACTATAACGTGAATGGACACGTCACAAAGCCGTTACTCAGAAAGCTTCTTTTTACTTTTCATCTGAAGATATTTTTTGTTCACCACAGGCCTCAATGCACCCCTAAAGGTCCCTTCGCAGATTGGTCAAAGACAGTTTCCAAACTGTGCAATGTAAAAAAAAGTTTAACTCTCTGAGATGAATCCACACATCACAAAGCAGTTTCACAGATAGCTTCATTCTGATTTTGTATGGGGATATTTTCTTTTCACATTTGACTTCAATGGCCTCTAAAATGTCTCTTCCTAGATTCTACAAAAAAAGTGTTTCCGACTTGCTGAATGAAGGTGAAGGTTTTACTCTGTGAGACGAATGCAGTCATAACAAAGCAGTTTCACCGATACATTCTTTCTAGTTTTATCTGTGGATAGTCAGTTTTCACCATATGCCTCAATGGGCTCCCAAATGTCCCTTTGCAGAATTTACAAAAAAAGTTTTCAACTAGCTTAATGAAAATAAAGTTTTAAATCTGTGAGATTTAAAACACACATCACAAAGCAGTTACAGTGATAGCTTCTTTCTTGCTTTTATCTGTGGATGTTTGGTTTTTCATCTCACACAGTTAAACTTTCATTTGATTAAACAGGTTGGAAATACTCTTTTGTAGAATCTGCAGAGGGACATAAAACTAAAAGAAGCTCTGTAGATAAAAAAAAATCCCCAGATAAAACATATATCTCAATTGTCTCCCACACATCCCTTCACAGATACTACATAGTGAGTGTTTTCATCCTGCTGAATCTAAAGAAAGTTTCAACGCTGTGTGATGAATCAACACATCACAGAGCAGTCTCACAGATGGCTTCTTTCTAGTTTTTATCTAGGGATATTCGGTGTTTCACCATATGCCTCAACGGACTCCCGAATGTCTTGTCGGAGATTCTACAAAAAGAGTGTTTCCAACCTTCAGAATCAAAAGAAAGGTTCAACTCTGTGAGATGAATCCACATATCATGAAGTAGTTTCACAGACTGCTGCTCTCTAGTTTTTCTCTGGGGATATTCATTTTTTTCCATAGTCCTCAAAGGACAATCAAATGTTTCTTCACAGACTATATAAGAGTGTTTCTGACTTGCTGAATCAAAATAAAATTTTAACTCTGGGAGATGAATCCACAATTCACAAAGCAGATTCACAAAGAGCTTCTTTCTAGTTTTTCTCTGGAGATATTTTATGTTTAACCATGGGTTTTATTGGGCACCCAAATGTCCCTTGGCAGATTCTACAGAAAGAGTGTTTCCAACCTGCTGAATCAAAAGAAAGGTTTAACTCTGTTAGATTTATCCACACATTACAAAGTAGTTTCACAAAGAGCTTCTTTCTAGTTTTTATCTAAGGATATTCAGTTTTTCACCATATGCCTTAATGGGCTCCCAACTGTTCCTTCCCAGATTCTACAAAAAGACTGTTTCTAACCTGGTGAACCAAAATAAAGGTTTAACTCTGTGAGATGTATCCACACATCACAAAGCAGTTTCAATGACAGCTTCTTACTAGTTTTATCTGGGAATTTTGTTTTTTTACCACAGGCCGCAGTGGACTCCCAAATGTCCCTTCGCAGATTCTACAAGAAGAGTTTTTCTAACCTGTGGCATCAAAAGAAAGGTTGAACTCTGTGAGATGAATCCACACATCACAAAGAAGTTTCACAGATAGCTTTGTTCTAGTGTTTATCTGGGGATATACAGTTTTTCACTATAGACCTCAAAGGGTTCCCTAATGTTCCTTTGCAGATTTCCCAAGAAGGGTGTTTCCAACCTGTTAAATCAAAAGAAAGTTTTAAGTCTGTAAGATGAATCCACACATCACAAAGCAGTTTCACAGGTGCCTTCTTTCTAGTTTTTTTTCTGAGAATATTCTGTTTTTCATCATAGGCCTCAATGGGCTCCCAAATTTCCATATGCAGGTACTACAAGAAGAGTGTTTCTAACCTGCTGAATGAAAATAAACGTTTACCTCTGTGAGATTAATTCATACATCACAAACAGTTTCACAGATAACTTCTTACATTTTATCTGGGGATATTCGGTTTTTCACCATAGGCCTCAAAGATCTGCAAAATGTCCTTGCGCAGATTCTGCAAAAAGAGTGTTTTCAACCTGCTGAATCAAAAGAATGGGTAAACTCTTTCAGATGAATCCACACATCACAAAGAAGTATCACAGATAGCTTCTTTCTACTTTTTAACTGGGGATACTCAGTTTTTCAGCATAGGCCTCATTGATCTCCGCAATGTCCCTTCAGAGATTCTGTAAGAAGAGTGTTTTCAACCTGCTGAATCACAAGTAACGTTTAACTCTGTGAGATGAATCTACACATCAGAGAGCAGTTTCACACATAACTTCTTTCTAGCTTTGATCTGGAAATATTCTGTTTTTCACCATACACTTCAATGGACTCCCAAATGTCCCAATGCTGATTCTACAAGAAGAGTGCTTCCAATCTGCTGAATCAAAAGAAAGGTTCAACTCTGTGAGATGAATCCACATATCCCCAAACAATTTCAGAGATAGCTTCTTTCTAGTTTTTACCTGGGGATATTTGGTTCTTTGTAGTATGCCACAAGGGGTCCCCAAGTGTCCCTTCCCTTCGCAGATTCTACAAGAAGGGTCTTTCCAACCTGCTGAATGAAAAAAAAAATTAAGTAAGGGAGATGAAACCACACTTCACAAAACAGTTTTACAGATAGGTTCTTTCTAGTTTATAACTGAGGATATTGGCTTCCAAATGTCCATTCGCATATTCTATAAGAAGAGTGTTTTCAGCCTGCTGAATCCAGAGAAAGATTTAACTCTATAAGATCAATCCACACATCACAAAGCAGTTTCACAGATAGCTTCTTCTTAGTTTTTGTATGTGAATATTCGGTTATTCACAGTAGGCCTCAATTAGTCTCCAAATGTCCCTTCACAGATTCTACAAAAAGTGTGATTCAAACCTGCTGAATCAAAAGAATGGTTTAACTCTTTTTGATGAATCCACACATCAGATAGCAGTTTCACAGAGAGCTTCTTTCTAGTTTTTTTCTGGGGATATTTTGTTTTTCACCATAGGCATGAACAGCCTTCTAAATGTCCCTTTGCATATTCTACAACAAGACTGTTCCCAACCCCATGAAACAGAAAAAAAAAAAGATTTACTTCTGTGAGCTGAATCCACACATCACAACACTGTTTCACTGATGCTTTCTTTCTAGTTTTTATCTGAGGATATTTTGTTTTTTCACCATAAGCCTCAAGAGGTGCCCAAATGTCCATCCTCAGATACTACAGAAAGAGGGTTTCAAACCAGGTGAGTCAAAATAAACATTTATCTCTGTGAGATGAATCCACACAACAGGAAGGTGTTTCACAGTTAGACCCTTTCTACTTTTTATCCAGGGATATATGGATTTTCATCATAGGCCACAATGGACTCCCAAATATCCCTTCACAGATTCTACAAGAAGAGGTTTTCCAACCTGCTGAGTCAAAAGAATAGTTTAACTCTGTTAGATGAATCCACACATCACAAGGCAGTTTCACAGGTAGCTTCTTTGTAGTTTTTGTCTGGGGATTTTCTGTTTTTCACCTTAGGTCTCAATGGGCCCCCAAATGTTCTTTTGCAGATTTTACAAGAAGAGTGTTTCCAACCTGCTGAATCAAAAGAAAGGTTTAACTCTGTGAGATGAATCCACATGTCACAAAGCAATTTCACAGATAGCTTCTTCTTAGTTTTGTCTAAGGATATTTGTTTTTCACAGTAGGTTTCATTGGGCTTCCAAATGTCCCTTCACAGATCCTACAAAAAGTGTTTCCAACCAGCTGAATCAAAAGAATGGTTTAACTCTGTGAGATGAATCCACACGCCACAAAGCAGTTTCACAGATAACTTCTTAGTTTTATCTGGGGATATGTGGTTTTCACCATAGGCCTCAATGGTCTCCCCAATATCCCTTCCCAGATTTCACAAAAAAAGTGTTTCCAACCTGTTCAATTAAAAGAAAAATGTAACTCTGTGAAATAAAACCACACAACAAAAAGCAGTTTCACAGGTAGCTTCTATCTGGGTCTCACCTAAGGATATTTGTCTTTTCACCTTCGGCCACAGTGGCCACCAAAATGCCCTTTTGCAGATTCAACTACAACAGTGTTTCTAACTTGGTGAATCAAAAGAACGGTTTAGATCTTTTAGTGTATTCTACACCTCACAAAGCAGTTTCACAGATAGCTTCTTCTCAGTTTTTATCAGAGAATATTCCGATTTTCACAATTGGCTGCAATGGACTCTAAAATGTCCCTTCACAGATTCTACAAGAAGAAGGTTTCTAATTTGGCTAAATCAAAAAAAAAAACAAAAAAAGTTTAACCCTCTGTGAGATGAATTCAGCACGTTGAAAAAGCAGTTTTCAACAGGTAGCTTCTTTCTAGTTTTTATCTGTCCCAGCTGTTCATTTTTCACCATAGGCCTCAGCGGCTCTTTCAAATGTCTTTTTGCAGATGCTATAAGAAGAGAGTTTCCAATGTGCTGAAACAAAAATAAGGTTTAACACTGTGAGATGAATCCATACATCAGAAAGCAGTTTAACAGGTATCTTTTTCTGGTTTTCATCTGAGGATATTTGATATTTCATACCATAAGTCGAAATAGGCTACCAAATGCCCATTTGTGGATACTACACGAACAGTCTTTCCAAGATGCTGAATCAAATGAAAGGTTTAATTCCATGAGATGAATCCACACATTGGAAAGCAGTTTCACACATAACTTCTTTCTAGTTTTGATCTGTGGATATTCAGTTTTTCACCATAGTGCTCAATGGGCTCCCAAATATCCCATCACAGATTCTACAAGGGGAGTGTTTTAAAACCTGCTGAATCAAAAGAAATGTTCAACTCTGTGAGATGAATCCACATATCACAAATTAGTTTCAGAGATAGCTTCTTTCTAGTTTTTATCTGAGGATATTCAGTTTTTCATACTAGGCCCCAAGGAACCCCCAAATGTCCCTTCACAGATTCTACAAGAAGAGTGTTTCCGATCTGCTGAATCAAAGGAAAGGTTGAACTCTGTGAGATGAATCTACATATCACAAAGCAATTTCACAGATAATTTCTTTCTATTTTTTTATGTGGAGGTATTCGGTTTTTCACCATAGGCCACAATGGGCTCCCAAAAGTCCCCTCACAGGTTCTACAAGAAGAATGATTCTAACTTGCTAAATCAAAAAAACAGTTATAACTATGTGAGATGAATCCACACATCAGAAAGCAGTTTCACAAATAGATTCTTCTTAGTTTTTCTCTGTTGATATTCAATTTTTCTCCATGTGCTTCTATGGTCTCCCAAATGTATTTATGTAGAAGCTACAAGAAGAGTGTTTCCAATCTGTGGAAATAAAGAAAGATTTAACACTGTGAGATGAATCCACAGATCAAAAAGCAGTTTCATAGATAGCTTCTTTCCAGTTTTATCTGAGGATATTTGGTTTTCACATAGGCCACAATAGCCTCCCAAATGTCTATCTGCAGGTACTTCAAGAATAGTGTTTCCGACCTACTGAATCAAGGAAAAACTTTAAATCCTTGAGATGAATCCAGATGTCAGGAAGCAGTTTGACAGAGAGCTTCTGTCTAGTCTTTATCTGGGTATATTCAATTTTTCACCATTGGTCTCAATGGGCTCCCAAATGTCCCTTCATAGATTCTACAAGAGAAGTGTTCCTAATCTGCTTAATCAAATGAAAGGTTTAACTCCGTAGGATGAATCCACACATCACAAAGCAAGTTTCACAAATAGCTTCTCAGTTTTATGTGGGGATATTTGGTTTTCATAGTAGGCCTCAATGGGTTACAAAATGGTCTTTCACAGATTCTACAAAGAGTGTTTCCAAACTGCTGAATCAAAAGAATGGTTTGTTTCTGTGAGATGAATCCACAAATCACAAAGTAGTTTCACAGGCAACTTCTTTCTAGTTTTTATCTGGGGATATTCCATTTTCACCATAGGTCTCAATGACCCCCAAATGTCCTTTCACAGATTCAACAAGAAGAGCTTTTCCAATTTGCTGAAACAAAAGAAATTTTTAACACTGTGAGATGAATCCACATATCACAAAGTACTTTCACAGATAGTTTCCTCTTAGCATTTATCTGGAGATATTCTGTTTCTCACATTAAACCACAATGGGCTCCAAAACGCCCCTTCAAAGATTCTACAAAAAGAGTGTTTCCAACCTGCTGAATTAAAATAATGTTTTAACAGTATGTGATGAATCCACATATCACAAAGCAATTTCACAGATAGCTTCTTTCTAGATTTTTTCTAAGGATATTCTGTTTTCACCATAGGCCCCATCGTCTCTCAAAATTTCCTTCACAGGTTCTACAAAAGAGATTTTCCAAACTGCTAAAATAAAAGAAATGTTTAACACTGTGGGATGAATCCACACATCACAATGCAGTTTCACAGATGCCTTCTTTCTAGTTAATATCAGGATATTTGGTTTTTCACCATAGGCCTCAAGAGGCTCCCAAATGTCCACTCACGGATACTACAAGAAGAGTGTTTCAAACTTGCTGAATCAAAACAAACGTTTACTTCTGTGAGATGAATCCACACATCACAAAGCAGTTTAACAGATTGCTTCTTAGTTTTTATGTGGATATGCGGGTTTTCACCATAGGACTTAATGACCTTCCAAATGTCCCTTCTCAGATTCTACAAAGAGTGTTTCCAACCTACCAAATCAAAAGAATGGTTAAACTCTGTGAGATGAATCCACACATCTGAAAGCAGTTTCACAGGTACCTTCTTTCTAGTTTTTACCTGGGGATATTCCGTTTTCACCATAGGCCTCAATCGGCCCCAAATGTCCTTTCACAGATTCAACAAGAAGAGCTTTTCCAATGTGCTGAAACAAAAGAAATTTTAACACTGTGAGATGAATCCACACATCACAAAGTAGTTTACAGATAGCTTCTTCTTAGTTTTGTCTGGGGATATTCTGTTTTCACAGTAGGCCTCAATGGGCTCCCAAACATCCCTTTGCAGATCCTACAACAAGAGTGCTTCCAAACTGCTGACACAAAAGAAAGGTTTAACACATGAGATGAATTCACATATCACAAAACAGTTTCACTAATGTCTTCTTTTTAGTTTTTATCTCAGGATAATATTTTTTTCTTTATAGGCCTCAATGGACTCCCCAATGTCCATTTGCATATTCTATAAAAAGAGGGTTTCCAAGCTGCTGAATCTAAAGAATGGTTGTACTCTGTGAGATTAAGCCACACATCACAAAGCAGTTTCACAGATAGCATCTTTCTAGTTTTATCTGGGGATATTTTGTTTTTCTCCATAAGACACAATAGGCTTTCAAATGTCCATTCGCAGATACTACAAGAAAGTGTTTCCAACCTGCTGATTCAAAGGAAAAATTTAATTTTGTGAGATGAACCCACCCATCGGATAGCAGTTTCACAGATAGCTTCTGTCTAGTTTTATCTGGGGATATTTCGTTTTCACTGTAGGTTTCAATGGGCTTCAAAATGTCCCTTCATAGATTCTACAAGAAGAGATTTTCCTACCTGCTGAATCAAAGGAAGTTTTAACTCTGTGGGATGAATCCACACAGCACAAAGCAGTTTCAGGGATAGCTTCTTCTTAGTTTCTATCTGGGGATATTCGGTTTTTCACAGTAGAAATAAATGGGCTCTCAAATGTCCCTTCACATATTCTACAAAAAGTGTTTTTAAACTGCTGAATCAAAAGAATGCTTTATCGCTGTGAGATGAATCCACACATCACAAAGCATTTTCACAGATAGTTTCTTTCTATATTTTATCTGAGGATATTTCGTTTTTCACCATAGGCCACAATAGGCTCCCAAATGTTCATTCACAGATACTACTTGAAAAGTTTGTAGAACATGCTGAATCAAAGGAAAGGTTTAATTCTGTGAGATGAATCCACACATCAGAAAGCAGTTTCACAAATAGGTTCTGTTTAGTTTTCATCTGGGGATATTTTGTTTTTCAACGTAGGCCTCAATGGACTCAAAACTGTCCCTTCACAGATTTTACAGGAAGAATGTTTCCAACCTGCTGAAACAGAAGAAAGCTTTAACACATTGAGATGAATCCACATATTACAAAGCAGTTTCACAGATAGCATCTTTCTAGTTTTTATCTGAGGATATTCTATTTTTCTTTATAGGCCTCAATAAGCTCCCAAACATCCCATTGCAGATTCTATAAAAAGAGTGTTTCCAAGCTTCTGAATCAAAAGAATGGTTTTACTCTGTGAGATGAACCCACACATCACAAAGCAGTTTCACACATAACTTCTTTCTATTTTTTATGTGGGGATATTTTGCTTTTCACCATAAATCTCACTGGCCTTTAAAATGTACCTTTGCAGATTCTGCAAGAAGAGTGTTTCCAACCTGCTGAAATAAAAGAAAGGTTTATCACTCTGCTGTAAAGCCACATATCACAGAGCAGTTTCACAGATAGCTTCTTCTTAGATTTTATCTAGGGATATTCAGTTTTTCACCATAGGCTTCAAAAAGCTACTAAATATCCCTTCACAGATTCTAAGAGAAGAGTATTTACCACCTTCTGAATTAAAAGAAAGGTTTATCTCTGTGAGATGAATCTAAACATAAGAGAATAGTTTCACAAATAGCTACTTTCTAGTTTTTATCTGGGGATATTCAGTTTTCATCACAGTCTTCAATGGGCTTTCAAATGTCTTAGCGCAGATTCAACAAGAAGAGTGTTACCAACCTTACAAATCAACAGAAAAGTTCACCTTTGTGAGATGAATCCACACAACAAAAGGAGTTTCACAGATAGCTTCTGCTTAGTTTTTATCTGGGAATATTTGGGTTTTCATAGTAGACCTCAATGGGCTTCCAAATGTCCCTTTGCAGACTCTACAAAAAGAGTGTTTTCAATCTGCTGAATCAAAAGAATGGTTTCACTTTGTGAGATGAATCCACACATCACAAAGCAGTTTCACAGACAGCTTCCTTTAGTATTTGTCAGGGGATATTCAATTTTTCACCATAGGCTTCAAAAGTCTCTGAAATGTCCTTTTGCAACTTCTACAGGAAGAGTATTTTCAACCTGCTGAAATAAAAGAAAGGTTTAAAGTTGTAAGATGACTTAAAGTCTTAAAGTTGTAAGAAACCACATCAAAAGTGGTTTCACAGAGAGCTTCTATCTACTGTTTATCTGAGGATATTTGGTTTTTCACCATAGGCCTCAATAGCCTCCCAAAAATTCATTCACAGATACTACAAGAAAAGTTTCTCCTAAGTGTCCCTTTGCAGATTTCAAAAGAAGAGTGCTAACAACCTGCTGAATCAAAATAAAGGTTTAACTCTGTGAGATGAATCTATACATCACGAAGCAGTTTCACAGGTAGCTTCTTTTTAGTTTGTATCTGGAAATATTCTGTTTTCATAGTAGACCTAAATGGGCTTTGAATTCTTCCTTTGCAGATTCTACAAGAAAAGTGTTTCCAACATGCTGAATCAAAAGAAAGGTTTAACACTCTGAGGTGAATCCACACATCAAGAGCAGTTTCACAGATAGCTTCTTTGTAGTTTTTATCTGAGGATGTTTTATTTTTCACTGTAGGCCTTAATTGGCCCCAAATGACCTTTCACAGATCCTACAAGAAGAGTGTTTCCAATTTGCTGAAACAAAAGAAAGGTTTGATTTTGTGAGATGAATCCACGTATCAGAAATCATTTTCACAGATGGATTATTTCTAGTTTTTATCTGATCATATTCAGTTTTTCACAGTAGGACTCAATGGACTCCCAAATATCCCTCCACAGATACTACAAGAAGAGTTTTTCCAACCTTCTTAATCAAAGGAAAGGTTTAACTTTGTCAGATGAATTCACACATTACAAAGCAGTTCCACAGATAACTTCTTTCTAGTTTTTATCTGAGGATATTCTGTTTTTTTTTACCATAGATCTTATTGGCTCCCAAATATCCCTTCCCTGATACTACAAGAAGAGTGTTTCCCTGCATGTTCTCACTCATAGGTGGGAATTGAACAATGAGATCACTTGGACTCTGGAAGGGGAACATCACACACCAAGGCCTATTATGGGGGGGAGGGATGGAATTGGGAATTATACCTGATGTAAATGATGAGTCGATGGGTGCTGACGAGTTGATGGGTGCAGCACACCAACATGGCACAAGTATACATATGTAACAAACCTGCACATTGTGCAGATGTACCCTAGAACTTAAAGTATAATAATAAAAAAAAATCCCAGAGCAACTGAAGGAGACAGAAGATGTAAAACCTCTGCAAAATCTTTTGCATGAGAGCAGATCTCAAAGTAATGAAACCCAGAGGGGCAGCAGTGCACAGTGGCTGATGGATGACAATTCAGCACTCTCTGAAGCTTTTCTCCACAGCAAGAACCAGTCCCCAAAATGCCTGGTAGGTCTAGTGTTGAGTTAAATTCGGCACCAATGAAAGAAAATATTAACAATGTTAAAATGTCAGGAAATGAATGTGAAAAGTGTGTAAAAAGACATACTAACCTGTCAACCATATAATGTCTGAATTGTACCATTGTGATTTGTTTTTATTATTTGCAATTTATAAATTATCTACAATGAACCTGTATTGTTACTGAAATAAGAAAAAACAGTAAAAGCTATTAATTCTTAAATCTCTTTTCAAAAAAAAAAAAAAGAAAGAAAAGTGTTTGCAACCTCCTGAATCAAAAAGAAAGGTTTAACTCTGTGAGATGAATCCTCACATCAGAAAATAGTTTTACAGATAACTTCATTGTAGTTTTATCTGAGGACATTCGGTTTTTCACCGTAGGCCTCAATAGGTTCCCAAATGTCCATTAGCAGATACTTCAAGAAGTTTTTCCAATCTTCTGAATCAAAAGAAAGGTATAACTCTGTGAGGTGAATCCACATTTCATAAAGCAGTTTTGCAGATAGTTTCTTCTTAGTTTTTATCTGGGGATATTCAGTTTTTCACACTAGGCCTCAATGGTCTTAAAATATCCTTTCACAGATTCTACAAAAAGAGTATATCCAACTTGCTGAATCAAAAGAATGGTTAACTTTGTGAGATGAATCCAGATATCATCAAGCCATTTCACAGATAGCTTCTTTCTACTTTCTATCTGAGGATATTCGATTTTTCACCGTAGGCTTCAATGGGCTCCCAAATATCCCTTTTCAGATTCTACAAGAAGAGTGTTGCCAACCTGCTGCAACAAAAGAAAGGTTTAACACTTTGAGATGAATCCACACATCACAAAACAGTTTCATCGATCGCTTCTTTCTAATTTGTATCTGAGGATGTTCAGTTTTTCTCCATAGGCCTCTATAGGCTCCAAATGTGCAGTTGCAGATACAACAAGACAAGTGTTTCCAACTTGCTGAATCAAAAGAAAGATTTAACTCTGTGAGATGAAATCACACATCAGAAAAAATTTGACAGGTAGCTTATTTCTAATTTATATCTGGGGATATTTGGGTTTTACCATTGGCCTCAATGGGCTCCAAAATTTACATTTCCCTTGGCAGATTCTACAAGAGTGTTTACAACCTTCTAAAACAAAAGAAAGGTTTACCTCTGTTGGATGAATCCACACATCAGAAAGCAAATTCACAGATAGCTTCTTTCTAGTTTATTTTTCTGGGGATATTCGGTTTTTCACACTATGTCTCATTGGTCTCCAAAGTGTCCCATCACGCATTCTACAAGAACAGTGTTTCCAACCTGCTGAAATGAAAGAAATGTTCAACTCTGTGAGGTGAATACATATAACCCAAAGCAGTTTCAGAAATAGTTTCTTTCTATTTTTTGTCTAAGGATATTCAGTTTTTCACCATAGGCCTCAATAAGCTCCTTAATATTCATTTGCAGATTCTACCAGAAAAGTGTTTCCAACATGCTGAATCAAAAGAAATGTTTAATTCTGTCAGACGAATCTTCATATCAGAAAGCAGTTTCACAGATAGCTACTTTTAGTTTTATCTGTGGATAATTTGTTTTCACCATAGGACTCAAGGGGTCCCAAATGCCCCTTTACAAATTCTACAAGGACAGAATTTCCAACCAGTTAAAAGAAAGTTTTAACTCTGTGAGCCAAATCCGCACATCACAAAGCAGTTTTGCAGATAGATTTTCTAGTTTTATCTGAGGATATTTGATTTTCCTCCCAGACCTCAATAGACTCCCAAATGTTCATGAGCAGATACTACAAAAAGAGCATTTCCAACCTCCTGAATTAAAAGAAAGGTTTAACTCTGTGAGGTGAACCCACAATTCACAAAGCAGTTTCAGAGATAGCTTCTCTTTAGTTTTTATCTGGGGATATTCTGTTTTTCACAGCCTCCATGGGCTTCCAAATATCCCATAGCCAATTCTACAAGAAGAGTATTTCCAACCTGCTGGATGAAAGAAAGTTTCAATTCTGTGAGATGAATCTACACACAACAAAGCAGTTTCACAGATAGAGAAAATAGCTACTTTCTAGTTCTTATATAAAGCCTCAATGGGCTCCCAAATGTCAAATTGCACTTTCTACAAGAAGAGTTTTTCCAACCTGCTGAATTAAAAGAAAGGTTCAACTCTGTGAGATGAATCCACGCATCACAAAGCAGTTTCACAGATATCTTCTTTCTAGTTTTATTTGGGGATATTTGATTTTCACCATAGCCCTCGATGCGCTCTGTAATGTCCCTTGGCAATTCTACAAGAAGATTGTTTCCAACCTACTGAATCAAGAAAAAAGGTTTAACTCTGTAAGATGAATCCAAACTTCACAAAGCAGTTTCACAGTTAGCTTTTTTCTGGTTTTTATCTGAGGATATTCTGCTTTTTACCATAGGCTTGAATTAGACCCCAAATGTACATTCACAGATTCTATAAGAACAGTGTTTCCAACCTTCTGGATCCAAAAAACGGTTTAACTCTGTGAGATAAATCCGTACATCAGAAAGCAGTTTCACATATAGCTTCTGTCTACTTTATAGCTGAGGATATTCGGTTTTCCAACATAGGCCTCAAAGAGCTCCCAAGTGTCCCTTGCAGTTTCTACAAGAAGCGCATTTCCAACCTGCTGAATCAAAAGAAAGGTTTAACTCTGTCAGATTAAGCCACACATCAGAAAGCAGTTTCACAGATACCTTCTTCTTAATTTTCATCTATAAATAATTGTTTTTTTTATGGTAGGCCTCAAAGAGCTCCCAAATATCTGTTCTCAGATTCTACAAAAAGAGTGTTTCCGACCTGCTGAAACAAAAGAAATGTTTAACACATTGAGATGAGTGCAGACATCACAAAGTAGTTTCACAGATAGCTTCTTCCTAGTTTTTATGTGAGGGTATTCCACTTTTCACCATAGGCCTCAATAGGCTCTCAAATGTCCATTCACAGATACTACAAGAAGAGTGTTTTCCACCTGTAATCAAAAGAAAGGTTTATCTCTCTGAGATGAATCCACACAGCACCAAGCAGTTTCACAGATAGCCTTTGTCTACTATTTATCTGGGGATGCTCGGTTTTTCATAGTAGGCTTCAATGGAGTCCCAAATGTCCCTTCACCGATACTACAAGAGGAGTGTTTCCAACTTGCTGAATAAAAGGAACGGTTTAACATTGTGAGATGAATCCACACATAATGCATCAGTCTCACAGATAGCTTCTTCTAGTTTTTATCTGTGGATACTCGGTTTCTCAATATAGGCCTCCATGGGCTCACAATGTCCATTCCCAGGTTCTACAAAAAGAGTGTTTAGAGGCTGCTGAATAAAGGAAAGGTTAAACTCTGTGAATTGATTCCACTAATCCAAAAACAGTTTCACAGGTAGACCTCAATGGGCTCTCAAATGTCCATTTGCAGATCCTATAAAAAAAAGTGTTTCCAAGCTATTGAATCAAAAGAACGGTTTAATTTTGTGAGATAAATCCACACATCACAAAGGACTTTCACAGAGAGCTTTTTTCTAGTTTTTATCTGGGGATATTCAGTTTTCACCAGAGGCCTCAATCAGCTCCTGAATGTCTCTTTGTAGATTCTACAAGAAGAGTGATTTCAACCTGCTGAATCAAAAGGAAGGTTTAACTCTGTGAGATGAATCTACACATCAGAAAGCAGTTTCACAGATAACTTCCTTGTAGTTTTTATTTGGAGATACTCAGTTTTTCAACATAGGCCTCAATGGGCTCCAAAATGTTCCATCAGAGTTTCTACAAGAAAAATGTTTCCAACCTACTGAACTAACAGAAATGTTTAACTCTGTGAGATGAAACCACACATCAGAAAGCAGTTTTACAGATAATTTCTTTCTAGTTTTATCAGGGGATATTCAGTTTTTCACGATAGGCCTCAAACAGCTCCCAAATGTCCCTTCACAGATCCTACAAGAAGAGTGCTTAAAACCTGCTGAATAAAAAGAAGGTTTAACTCTCTGTGATATGAATCCACAAATCACAAAACAGTTTCACAGATAGCTTCTTCTTAGTTTTATCC
>NW_016822267.1:14832-27257 GCF_001698545.2 Rhinopithecus bieti | reverse complement strand
GGTTAAACTCTGTTAGCTGAATGCACACATCACAAAGCAGTTTCACAAAGAACTTCCTTCTAGTTTTTATGGCAGCATATTCAGTTTTTACTACAGCCTCAGTGGGCTCTGAAATGTCTCCATGCAGTTTCTAGAAAAAAAGTGCTTCCAACCTTCTGAATCAAAGGAAAGATTTAACTCTTTGAACACATCACAAAGTAGTTTTGCCACAAATAGCTTCTTTCTAGTTTATATAGCAAGATATTCCATTTTTCACTATAGTTTCAGAAGGCTCAGAAATGTCCATTCACAGATTCTATGAAAAGAGTGTTTCCAACGTGCTGAATCTAAAGAAAAATTTATCTCTGTGAGTGGATTTTACACATCACAAAGCAGTTTCAAGATGACTTCTTTCTACTAACTATAGTGGAATATTCAGTTTTTCACTATAGGCCAAAGTGGGCTCTGAAATATGTCTTCGCAGATACTGTCAGAAGAGGGTTTGGAAACCCTCATCTGAAATCCTCTGGAAGCTTACTGAACCAAAAGAAAGGTTTAACTCTGTGAGCTGAATCCACACATAACAAAGCAGTTTCACAGATAGCTTCTTTCTAGTTTTTATTGCAGGATATTCAGGTTTCCAGTATAGGCCCGGTGCTCTCTGAAATGCTCCTTTGCAGATTCTACAAAAGAGTGTTTTCAACCTGCTGAATCAAAAGAAAGGTTTAACTTTATGCATTGAATCCACATACCAGAAATCAGTTTCATAGATAGCTTCTTTCTAATTTATATCTGGGAACATTCTGCTTTTCACTCAAGGCCTCAATGGGCTCTCAAATGTCCCTTCACAGATTCTACAAAAAGAGTGTTTCCTAGCTGCTGAATCAAAAGAAGGGCTTAACTGGGTTAGATGAATCCACACATCAGAAAGTAGTTTCACAGATAGTTTCTTTCTAGTTTTCATCTGGGAATGTTCGGGTTTTCACCATAGGCCTCAATGGGCTTCCAAATATTCCTTCACAGTTTCTACAAGAAGAGTGTTTCCAACATGCTGAATCAAAAGAAAGGCTTACTTCTTTGAGATAAATCCACCCTTCGCAAAGGAGTTTCACAGATAGTTTCTTAGTTTTTATCTGTGGATATTCGGTTTTTCACAGTAGGCCTCAATGGGCTCCCAAATGTCCCCTTGCAGATTGTATAAAAAGAGTGTTTCCAACCTGATGAATCAAAAGAACGGTTTAATCCTCTGAGAATAATCCACACATCACAAAGCAGTTTCACCTACTGCTTCTTTCTTGTTTTTTTCTGGGTATATTCCATTTTTTTACCATAGGCCTCAATGGGCTCTCAAATGTCCCTTCTCTGATTCTGCAATAGAGTGTTTCCAACCTGGTGAAACCAAGTTTTAACACTGTGAGATGAGTCAACACATCACAAAGCAGTTTCACAAATAACTTCTTTCTAGTTTTTATTTGAAGTGATTCAGTTGTTTTACCATAGGTCACAATAGACTACCAAATGTCCATTCGCAGATAGTACAAGAATAGTGTTCCCGATCGGTTGAATCAAAAGGATGGTTTAATTCCGTGAGATGAGTCCACACATCAGAGAGCAGTTTCACAGATATCTTCTTTCTAGTTTTTATCTGGGGTTATTTGGTTTTTCATGATAGGCCTCAATGGACTCCCAAATGTCCCTTTTGTAGATTCTACAGAACAGGGTTTCTAACCTGGTAAATCAAAATAGGCAGCTTTGTCACAGTGAGCTACTTCTTGCAGGATTCAGGATCCACACCTGCAGACTATACAAAGACCAACAACATAGATTAATAACACAATCATCATTTAAATCATAGAGATTTCAAATCCATTTTATCCATTTTAATGTGGTACTAGCTGGTAATCTGTCTGCAGCTCCTTCAAGCACTCTAGTTCCTGGCATTAAGGCCAGGGGTGACTGGGATGTTTTATATATTTGTTCTTTTAATTTTGCAACATCCAAAAATAAGTTTGTAGAGTGTCGCAGATGCTTTTTTATTCTTTCCTAAATTTGATCTTATTAAGAGCCATTAATAGTTTCCACAAATTCTTATGTTTAGCTCAGGTGCCACTATACCACCATGGTTCCAGATAATAAGAACTCTTGCCATACTTATTACCATTTCTACCATCTGACTGCTTTGTTCAGACCAGTTGAACATAGTGTAGCTGTGGCACACAGATGAGAGGTGCATTTCAAGCTAACCATCTTCCTAGGGGACCAATCAATAATGATTCCATAGGAATCATTGCACAGCACCTCCGCTTGTTCTGCAATGCAATCTTCCCAAACAAGTATGTTCATTTTTCTAACCAGGTCCAATCCTGTTTACAAATGGGTTTTTGAGGACTGTATGCCTCAATTATAGGAGCAGATTTATTATGGTAAATTCTGAGATCAGAAAGCTTGTTTAACTGTGTCATAGAGTGATTACATCCAGGCATTATTACCAGCCAAGATTGATACATATGTCCAATAAGTAAAATTGTTCTGTGTCAGTCCTTCTTGAAAGAATATGCATGGCAATGGTGATCACCACTATCATAGCTATCATTAAATTACTAATTGTGACTGGTTGTCCCACTTTTCTCAGGTTTTATTCTGCCATCTGTGACAACTTCTTGGTCTGTCCCTACGCCAGTGACTGTGTTAAACGGATGTTCCTCATGATAGTTGGGGTCCTCCTTAGTGTCAGTCTTGACATGGTTGTAACTGGGGGGTCTTCACAATCCTCTCAGAATCTCTTCCTCAATATCTGGCTCATGATAAGGTTTCAGGTGTCTTGATGGTATCCAAGTTGGCTGTTGATTTGGTCCTGAAGAAACACAAGCATAACCTCAACCCCAAGTTATTATTTTACCTATTTCCCAAATTTTGTTATCAGATCTCTCCATCACACCAGTTGTTCTGCTTCTGTCCTTGCAGCAGGTTTCTGTAGAGGCTGTTCAGCTGCTGATAGCATCTGGCCTTTAGGCAGGCTCAAAAACGCAAAGCTAATAATGCTAGATTCAATTACATATGGGGTGTCCTGTAGTCCCACTTTCTCCCCCTTTTTTGGTTTTATAACTGCTGTTTCAGGGAGAGATTCATTCTTTCCACTATGACTTGTCTTTGAGAATTATATGGGACACCAGTAATATGTTTAATATTCCATATAAAGAAAAATGTAGCTAGAGCTTGGTGAGTATAGCTGGGGCATTATCTGTTTTAATAGAAGCTGGAATGCCCATCACCACAAAACACTGCAAAATGTGACATTTAACACAGGTGGAAGACTCTCCCGATTGGCATGTAGCCCAGAGAAAGTGAGAAAAGGTGTCCACACATATATGTATATAAGTTAGTCTCCCAAACGAGGGAACATGTGTGACATCCATTTGCCAAAGGGAATTAGGTTCCAATCTTCGAGGATTAACTCCTCCAGTAAAAGATAGGAATGCACCATTTGGCAAGTTGAGCATCACTGGATAAAAGCTTTAGCTTCTTTTGTTAATTGCCAAGGGCTAGTGAGACTAAGATCTCTTCTAAGAACAGAAAATAGATTACTCATGGCACAGGTAAGAGTGCCTAGAGCAGGTCATATTCAATTAATATACCCTAGTAATTTTTGAAAATCACTTAATGTTTTCAGTTGATTCCTGTGTATGGCTACTTTCTGTGGCAGAATGGAAGTGCCATTTACTAAGGTCCCCAAGTAGGAGTAAGGAGTAGCAGTCTCAATTTTGTCAGGAGCTATAATTAAACCAGCATGAGAAATTGAATTTTGCAAGTGATCATAATATTGAAGTCAAATTTCTCAAGTTGGGTCAGCACTAAGTATGTTGTCTATATAATGAACAATGTAACATTCTGAATTTTTTTTACTGGTAGGTTCAATTGCTTACCCTACATATGCCTGGCAAATTATTGTACTGTTTAACATGCCTTGTGGCAACACTTTCCAATGAAAATGCTTACCAGGCTGTGTGTTGTTTATTGCAGGAGTTGTAAATGCAAATATTTCACAGTCTTGCTCAGCTAAGGAGATGGTAAAGAAACAGTCTTTTAAATCTATGACTGTTAAAGGCCATTTTATTGGAATCATAGCAGGAGAAAGCTATGTCCCCATAGGTTGTGTAACTGAATTAATGGCTCTTAAATCAGTTAACATTCTCCATTTACCTGCTTTTTTCTTAATTACAAAAACTGGAGAACTCCAAGTGGGAAAATATTGGAGCAATGTGTCCTTTTTGCAATTGTTCAGTAACTAATTCCTCTAAAGCCTCCCATTTCTCTTTACTTAGTGGCCATTGTATTATCCAAATTGGCTTATCTATTAACCATTTTAAAGGTATAGGTTCTGGAGGGTTAACAATGGCCACCATAAAAAATGATATCCTATACCTTGGAGGGAACTTTGTCTTTCCACTTGAAGTGGTTGCTACAAACCCTGCAAATTTTTTCCTAGTCCCATACCAGGGACATACCCCATTTCATGCATCATATGTTGACTTTGAGGACTGTATAATTGCTCTGGAATTAGAACTTGTTCTCACCATTGTTGCAATAAATCTCTTACCCATAAATTTATAATTACAGAAGTTACAATTACAATTGGTTGAATATTTCCAGATTGTACTTCAGGCCCTTCACAATGCAAAGTATAACTACATTGATATACTTCAGGGGCTTTACCAACTCCAACTACTTTTACATCTCTTTCCCTGAATAGTTATTACACAGGTAGGAATTTATCAGTAATTTGATTTACACAGCAAACTGCTTTGCCTTGTTTATTTGCATGTCCAAATCCTCCTGTTCATTTAATTTCACTTTTCCCCATTTCCACATATGGCACAATCAGGAGCTGTGCTATACACTCTGCTGGCTCTGCTTTCCAGGGAACAGAAGTAGATATAACAATTTGAATTTCCCCATTGTAATCTGTATCAATGACTCTTGTTTGTACTTGTACCCTTTTTACATTTAACTAGACCTACCTAGATGTAATCCTATCATCCCTGCTGGCAAGCATCCACAGACTACTGTTGAGACCTTTTGCAGGGATTCCCCAGGCAGAAGTCTCACAGCTTTTGTGCAGCATAAATTTACTGCAGCACTACCACCTGTGGTGGGGGACAGACATTGTACAGGGATGAGAGAATGGCCTGTGCCAGAAATGCTCCAGTTTGAAATGGGGCCCAGGACAGGCCCCTCATGGTCTTTCCTGAAATTGAGTTCCCATCTTTATCAAACTTAGAATGACACTGAATAACCCAATGCTTTACTTTTTTACATTTTGGACATATTTGAGGCTCAGCAGTTTTCTTTTTTTCCCTATCTTGCAGCCTGACTTACTAATTTTTTCTACGTTATTTTTTAGTATGACCATGCTTTCCACAGTTAACACAAGCTCCAGGAAATGGAGCATTTTCTTTATTCACTTGCAGTCCTCCCACAGCTTGCACCAACAAAGTAGTTTTATGCAGATTGCTTCTGATACCATCACTTGATATAATCAACTAAATGTGCTTTCCCTCTGATAGGTTGCAGAGCAATCTGGCACTCAGTATTAGCATTGTCAAAAGCTAATAACCCCAACACTATATTCTGAGCAGCCAAATCTGCAATCACCTTTTTAAGAGGCTCCCGTAATAAAGCTATAAAATCTGCATACTGTTCTTTTGGTACCTGTTTTGCAGCAGGAAAGGAAGGGTATTTCTCTCCTCCTGAAGTTATTTTTTCCCACGCTGTAATGCACACTCCTCTAAGCTGCTCTATGGCATCATCCTGCATGACCCCTTGTGCATCTAAACCAACTCAATTGCCAACCCCCAAAAGTTGGTCTACAGTTATATTAATTTGAGGTTGGGCCTGTACATTGCAAGGTGCCTGAATGGTATCTTCATCTGTCAACCCAGTTTTAAATTGTAAGAACTGAGCAGGAGTTAGGAAAGCTCGTGTAAGACCATCCCAGTCAGTAGCAATCATCCAACTGGAAACAATAACATTCTTTAACTGTCCCATTACAAAAGGAGAACCTGGTCTATATTGATTAATAGTTTTAAAAAATTCTTTGAGCAATTTTAAAGGAAAAGACTCAAATGTAGCTATAATATTTTCCTGTTGATTTGGGGGGTGTATTCTAACAGGGAACTGCCAAGCCTCTAAATCACCCTCTCTTTTAGCTTGCTGAATTCCTGCCTGAATAGAAGCGATAATGGTCACTCAAGGCACTGCTCGAACAGTCACTGGCACAACTACTTGTCACCCAGTGTCCTCTGGAAAAGAAAGATCTGGAGAGTCAGGCCACTCCTTTTCTTCAAAATTAGGAGGGGGTGTAGAAGTGTAGGGAAGAGCCTCTTCCTCCTTTGCTGCTTTATCTTTAACTGGCAACAAACCTGCTCTGTTACTTTGTTATACTCTCCTTCCCCCTCCTCATCAGTGTGAAAAGGTTCCAAGGTGGAATGAACCAGAGTCCACACTTGTCTTATTGTTACCATGATGTTTTCGAGCTCCCCTTCTTACTCACCACGGGCATTGCTTAAGAGTACTTGGGTGTTCTCCAGCTTAGTTCCATGTTCTCCAATCCTAGCTCTGTTGACCCTTTGACCCAGGTTTGAGCCACACATATGGGCACCACTTGCCAAGACCAGCTCAATCATGGAGACCCTAACCCTGCAGTGCTAGAGGAATTAAAGACACACACATACAAATATAGCATGTGGAGTGGGAAATCAGGGGTCTCACAGACTTCAGAGATGACAGCAAGCCAGTGATCAGCATTGTTTCTAAAAGACTATAGATTAGCTAAAAGTATTCCTTAGGGGAAATGTAGAGACATCCTGAAATAAAGGGATGGGCTCTGGCTAGTTATTTGCAGCAGGGAAACGTCCTTAATGCACAGATCATTCAAGCTGTTTATGGTTCAAGAATGCCTTTAAGCGGTTTTCTGCACTAGGTGGGCTAGGTGTTCCTTGGCCTCATTCCAGTAAACTGACAACATTCCAGCGTGGACATCACGGTCATCATGATTATGTAACAGTGCTGCAGAGAATTTGTATATGACCAGTTTTAGGGCCAGTTAATGGCCAGATTTGGGGGCCTGTTCCCAACAAAAGTAGACCTCAATGGGCTCCCATATGTGCCTTTGCAGATTCTACAAGAAATGTGTTTCCAACCAGTGGAATAAAAAGAAAGGTTTAACTCTGTGAGATGAATCCAAATATCACAAAACAGTTTCACAGATAATTTCTTTCTAGTTTTTATCTGAAAATATTTGGTTTTTCACGTTAAGCCCCAGTGGGCTACAAAATGTCCCTTGGCAGATTCTACAAGAAGATTGTTTCCAATCTGCTGAATCAAAATAAAAGTTTAACTCTATGAAATGAATCCATGCTACAAAAGCAGTTTCACAGATAGCTTCCTCTCAGCTGTTATCTGGGAACATTCAGTTTTTCACAGTAGGCCTCAACGGACTTCCAAATATTTCTGCTCAGATTCTACCAAAGGTGTGTTTCTAACCTGCTGAATCAAAAGAATGGTTTACCTCTGGGAGATGAATCCACACATCACAAAGTAGTTTCACAGATAGCTTCTTTCCAGTATTTATGTGGGGATATTCAGTTTTTCACCATAGGCCTCGATGGTCTTTGAAATGTCCTTTCAGAGATCCTACAAGAAGGGTGTTTCCAACCTGCTGAAACAAAAATAAGGTTTAAAATTGTTAGATGAATCCATACATCAAAAGTGGTTTCACAGGTAGCTTCTTTCTAGTGTTTATCTGGGGATATGCAGATGTTCCCCATAGGCCTCAATCGGCTACTAAATGTCACTTTGTAGATCCTACAAAAAGAGGGTTTCCAAACTGCTGACTCAAAAGAAAGGGTTAACTCTGTGAGATGAATCCACACATCAGAGAGCAGTTTCACCGATAGCTCCTTTCTTGTTTTAATCTGGGGATATTTGCTTTTCACCATATGCCTCAATGGGCTCCCATCGCAGATTCTACAAGAAAAGTGTTTCCAACCTGATGAATCAAAAAAAAAGGTTCAACTCGATGTGGTGAATCCACATATCACAAAGCACTTTCACAAATAGCTTCTTTCTCGTTTTTATCTGGGAATAATCAATTTTTCATAGTAGGCCTGAATGGGCTTTCAATTGCCCCTTTGCAGATTCTACAAGAAGAGTGTTTCCAACTTGCTGAATCAAAAGAAAGGTGTAACTCTGTCAGATGAATCTAAACGTCAGAAAGCAGTTTCACAGATAGTTTTATTCTAGTTTTTATCTGAGGATATTCAGTTTTTCACCATAGGCTTCCATAGGCTCCAAAATATCCATGACCAGATACTACAATAAGAGTGTTTCCAACCTTCTGAATCAAAAGAAATGTTTAACTCTTTGAGATGAATTCAAAATTCACCAAGCGTTTCACAGACGGCTTCTTCCTAGTTTGTATCTGAAGATATTTGTATTTTCACATTAGACCCCAATGGGCTTCCAAATGTCCCTTTGAAGATTCTACAAGAAGAGTGGTTCCAGTCTGTTGAATCAAATGAAAGGTTTAACTCTGTGAGATGAATCCACTTATCACCAAGCAGTTTCACAGAGAGATTCTTTCTAGATTTATATCAGGAGATATTTGAATTTTTATAGTAGGCCTCAGTAGGCTCCCGAATGTCCCTTCACATATTCTATAAGAAGAGTGTTTCCAACCTGCTGAATCAAAAGAAAAGTTTAACTCTGTAAGATGAATCCACACTACAAAAGCAGTTTCACAGATAGCTTCCTCTTAGTTGTTATCTGGGGATATTCAGTTTTTCACAGTAGGCCTCAAAGGGCTTCCAAATGTCCTTTCAGAGATTCTACAAAAGGAGTGCTTCCAGCTTGCTGAATCAAAGGAATGGTTCACCTCTGTGAGATGAATCCACACATCACAAAGCAGTTTCACAGACAGCCTCTTTCTAATATTTATGGGGTATATTCAGTTTTTCACCACAGGCCTCAATGGTCTTTCAAAGTCTTTTCATAGATCCTACAAGAAGAGTGCTTCCAACCTGCTGAAACAAAAGAAAGGTTTAAAACTGTGAGATGAATCCACACATCAAAAAGCCTTTCACAGGTATCTTCTTTCTAGTGTTTATTTGAAGATATTCCATTTTTCACCATAAATCCCAATGGGCTCCAAAATGATCTTTCACAGATACGACAAGAAGAGTGTTACCAAACTGCTGAATCAAAAGAAAGGTTTAACTCTGTGAGATGAATCCACACATCAGAAATCAGTTTCACAGATAACTTCTTTCTAAGTTTTAGATGCGAATATTTGGTTTTTCACCATAGGAATCAATGGGCTCCAAGTGTGCCTTCACAGATTCTGAAAGAAGAGTATTTCCAACCTGCTGAATCAAAAGAAATGTTTAAATATATGAGATGAATCTACACATCACAAAGAAGTTTCACACATAGTTACTTTCTGGTTTTTATCTGGTGATATTAGGTTTTTCACAATAGGCTGCAATGGGCTCTCAAGTATCTCATAGCAGTTTCTACAAGAATGGTGTTTCCCACCTGCTGAATCAGAAGAAAAGTTCAACTCTGTGTGATGAATCTATATATGACAAAGCAGTTTCACAGATAGTTTCTTTCTCGTTTTTATCTGAGGATATTCAGTTTTTTGTAGTAGGCTTAAATAGGCTTTCAATTGTCCCTTTGTAGATTCTGCAAAAAGAGTGTTTCCAACCTGCTGAATCAAAAGGTTTAACTTTGTGACATGAATCCACACATCACAAAGCAGTTTCACGACAGGTTCTTCTTAGTTTTTATCTGGTGACATATGGTTTTCCTCATAGGCCTCAATGGGCTCCCAAATATGCCTTCTCAGATTCTACAAAAAGAGTGTTTCCAACCTGCTGAAACAAAAGAAAAGTTTAACACATTGAGCTGAATCCATACATCACAAAGCAATTTCACAGATACCATCTTTCTAGTTTTACATGAGGATATTTTGTTTTTTACCATAGGCATCAATAGGCTCACAAATGTGTGTTCACAGATACTACAAGAAGAGTGTTTTCAACCTGCTGAATAAAAAAAAAGGTTTAACTTTGTGAGATGAATCCAAACATCAGAAAGCAGTTTCACAGATAGCTTCTTTCTAGTTTTTATCGGAGGATATTCGGTTTTTCACCATAGGCCTCAATGGGCTCCCAAATGTTTCTTCACAGATTCTACAAGAAGAGTGTTTACATCCTCCTGAATCAAAAGAAAGGTTTAACTCTTTGAGATGAGCCCACATGTCAGAAAAACGTTTCATACATAGCTTTTTTCTAGTCTTCCTTTGGGAATATTCAGTGTGTCACCTTAGGCCTCTAAAGGTTCCCAAATGTCCCCTTGCAGTTTCTACAGGAAATTTTTCTAACTTTCTGAATCAAAAGAAAAGTTTAGCTGGGTTAGGCAAATCCAAACATGAGGAAGCATTTTCACAGATACCTTGTTTCTAGTTTTTATCTGGAAACATTCTGTTTTTCACCATAGGCCTCAATGGGCAATCAAATATTTCTTCAATGATTCTACTAGAAGAGTGTGTCCAACCTGCTGAGTAAAAAAAAAAAAAGAAGGTTTAACTTTGTGAGGTGAATCAATACAGCAGAAGGGAGATTCACAGATAGCCTCTTTGTAATCTTTTTTCCAGAAATATTATATTTGATTTTTCACCATAGGCCTCAATTGGCTCACAAATGTCCCTTCGCAGATTCTACAAGAAAAGTGTTTCCAACCTGCTAAATCAAAAGAGGGTTCTACTCTGTGAGATGATTCCACACATGAGAAAGAAGTTTCACAGAGACCTTCTTCCTAGTTTTTATCTGAGAATATTTGGGTTTTCACCATAGGCTTCAATGGGCTAAAAATGTTTCCTTGATGATTCTACTAGAAGAGCATTTCCAACCTGCTGAGTCAAAAAAAGGTTTAAATCTGTGAGATGAATCCACACATCAGAAATGAGATTCACAGATAGCACCTTTCTAGTTTTTTTCTGGAAATACTAGTTTTTTCACCATAGGCCTCAATTGGCCCGCAAATGTCGCTTCACAGATTCTACAAGAAAAGTGTTTCCAATCTGCTAAATCAAAAGAAAAGCTTTACTCTGTGAGGTGATTCCACACATCAGAAAGCAGCTTCACAGACAGCTTCTGTCTGATATTTGTCTGGAAATATTCGGTTTTTAACCATCGACCACAATATGCTCCCAAATATGCCTTTGCAGATTCTACAAGGAGAGTGTTTCCAATCTGCTGAATCAACAGGAAGGTTTATCCCTGTGGGATGAATCCACATATCATAATGCAGTTTCGTAAATAGCTTCTTTCCAGTTTTTACCTAAGGTTATTATGTTTTTCAACATAGGCCTCAACGGGCTCCCAAATATTTCTTCGCAGATTCTACAAGAGGAGTGTTTACATCCTCCTGAATCAAAAGAAAGGTTTAGCTCTTTGAGATGTACTCACATATCAGAAAAAATGTTACATACATGGCCTTTTTTCTAGTTTTTATCTGGGAATATTAGGATTGTCACCTTAGACCTCAATAGGTTTCCAAATGTCCCTTCACCAATACTACAAGAAGAATTGTTCCAACCTGCTGAAAGAAAAGAAAAGCTTAACACTCTGAGATGAATCCACATGTCACAAAGCAGTTTCACAGATAACTTTTATCTGAAGATATTCCATTTTTCACCATAGGCCTCAATAGGCTACCAAAAATGTTCATTCGCAGATAGAACAAGAAGAGTGTTTTCAAGCTGGTGAATCAATAGAAAGATTTGATCTTTGAGATAAATTCACGCACCAGAAAACATATTAACAGGTAGCTTGTTTGTATTTTTTTATCTAAGGATATTTGGTTTTTCACCGTAGGCCTCAATGGGCTCCCAAATGTCCTCACAAAGATTCTGTGAGAAAAGTGTTTCCAACCTGCTGAATCAAAAGAAAGGTTTAACTGGGTTAGATGAATCCACACATTAGAAATGAGTTTCACAGATAACGTCTTTCTATTTTTTTTTTCTGGGGATATTTGGTTTTCAGCATAGGCTTCAATGGGCTTCCAAATGTTCCTTTGCATATTCTACAAAAATAGTGTTTCCACTCTTTCTTTCCAACCGGCTGAATCAAAAGAAAGCTTTAACTCTTTGAGAAGAATCCATACCTCAGAAAGCAGATTCACAGATAGCTTCTTTCTAGTTTTTCTCTTGGGATATTCCATTTTTCACCATAGGGCTCAATGGGTTTTCAAATATCCTTTTGCAGATTCTACAAGAAGAATGTTTCCAATATACTGAATAAAAGAACGATTTAACTGGGTCAGATGAATCCTCACATTACAAAGCAGTTTCACAGATAGCTTCTTTTAGTTTTATTTGGAAATAT
>NW_016822267.1:5283-13289 GCF_001698545.2 Rhinopithecus bieti | reverse complement strand
CCAAGAAGAGTGTTTCCAACCTGCTGAATAAAAAGAAAGTTTCTACTATGTGAATTGAATTCACATATCACAAATCAGTTTCACAGATAGCTTCTTTCTTATATTTATCTGGGGATATTCTGGTTTTCATAGTAGGCTTCAATGAGTTCCCAAATGTCCTTTTGCAGTTTCTACAAAAAGAGTGTTTCCAATCTGCTGATTCATAAAAAAGGTTTAATTCTGTGTGATGAATCCACACTTCAAAAGCAGTTTCACAGAATCTTTTTAGTTTTTATCTGGGGATATTCTTTTTTTCACATTAGGCCTCAATGGGCTCCCAATTGCCCCTTTGAAGATTCTACAAAAAGAGTGTTTCCAACCTACTGAATCAAAAGAATGGTTTAATTATGTGAGATGAATCCACACATAACACAGCAGTCTCACAGATAGCTTCTTTCTAGTTTTTATGTGGGGAATATTCGTTTTTTCAACCTAGGCCTCAGTGGGATCCCAAATATCCCTTCGCAGATTCTGTAAGAAAAGTTTTTCCAATTTGCTGAATCCAAAGAAAGGTTTAGCACATTGTGTTGAACCCACACATCACAAAGCAGTTTCACAAATAGCTTCTTTCTAGTTTTTATCTGAAGATATTTGGTTTTTCACCACAGGCCTGAATAGGCTCCCAAATATCCTTTTGCAGATACTACAAGAAGAGTGTTTCTAACCTGCTGAATGAAATGAAAGGTTTAGGGTTTTGTGATGTGTGGATTCATCTCAATGTATTAAACCTTTCTTTTGTTTCAGTAGGTTGGAAACACACTTCTTGTAGTATCTGTGGAAGGACATTTGGGAGCCCATTGCGGGCTATGGTGAAAACCCGTATATTTCCAGATAAAAAATAAGAAGATGCTGTTATGATCACATTAGGGCTTCCAAATGTCCCTTCACATATTCTACAAGAAGAGTGTATCCAACTTCCTGAAACAAAAGAAAAGTTTAACACATTGAGATGAATCCACATATCGCAAAGCAGTTTCAAAAGTAACTTCTTTCTAGTTTTAATCTGAAGATATTTGGTTTTTCACCGTAGGCCTGAATAGGCTCTGAAATGTCCTTTCACACATACTACAAGAAGAGTGTTTCTAACCTGCTGAATGAAAGGAAAGGTTTAGCTCTGTTACATGAATCCACACATCAGAAAGCAGTTTCACAGAGAGTTTCTTTCTTGTCTTTATCTGGGGACATTCAGATTTTCGTCATAGGCCTCAATGGGTTCCCAAATATTCTTTCATAGATTCTACAAAAAGAGTGTTTCCATCCTGCTGAATCATAAAAAAAGGCTTGACTCTGTGAGATGAATCCACAATTCAAAAGCTGTTTCACAGACAGCATCTTCTTAATTTTTAACTGGGAATATATGGTTTTCACCATTGGCCTCAATGGGCTCCTAAATGTCTTTTGCAGATACTACAAAAGTGTGTTTCCAACCTAATGAAACAAAAGAAATGTTTAATACATTGAGATTAATCCACACATCACAAAACAGTTTCATATATAGCTTCTTTCTATTTTCTATCTGAGGATATTTGGTTTTCACCATAGGCCTCAATGGGCTCCCAAATGTCTATTTGCAGATACTATAAGAAGAATGTTTCCAACATGTGAAATCAAAAGAAAGGTTTAACTCTTTGAGATGAATCCACACATCAGAAAACAGATTTACAGATAATTTGTATTTTTTATCTGGGGATAATGTTTTTCACCATAGGCCTCAATGGACTCCCTAATACACCTTCACAGATTCTACAAAAAGTGTGTTTCCAACCAGCTGAAAAAAATCAAAGGTTTAACACTGTGATATGAATCCACACATCACAAAGCTGTTTCACAGATAGCTTCTTTCTAGTTTTTATCTGAGGATATTCAGTTTTTCACCATAGACCACCATAAGATCCCAAATATTCAATCGCAGTTACTACAAGAGTGTTTCCAACATGCTGAATCAAAATTAAGTTTCAACTGTGTAATGAATCCACATATCACAAAGCAATTTCACAGATAATTTCTTTCTGGTGTTTACCTGGGGATAATCTGTTTTTCATAGTAGGCTTCAATGGGCTCCCAAATGTCCCTTCACAGATACTACAAGAAGAGTGTTTCCAACCTGCTGAATCATAAAAAATATTTAACTCTGTTTGATGAATCCACACTTCAAAAGCAGTTGCACAGATAGCATCTTCTTAGTTTTTATCTGGGGATATTCAGTTTTTCACAGTAGGCCTCAATGGGCTGCCAAATGTCACTTTGCAGATACTACATAAAGCGTGCTTGCATTCTGCCGAATCAAAAGAATGGTTTAACTCTGTGAGATGAATCCACACATAACACAGCAATCTCACAGATAGCTTCTTTCTAGTTTTTATGTGGCGATATTCATTTTTTCAACCTAGGACTCAATGGGATCCCAAATATCCCTTCATAGATTCTATAAAAAACGTTTTTCCAATTTGCTAAAACCACAGAAAGGTTTAACACATTGAGATGAATCCACACATTTCAGAGATGTTTCACAGATAGCTTCTTTCTAGTTTCTATCTGAGCATATTCTGTTTCTCACCATAGGCCTCAATTGGCTCTCAAATGTCAGTTCACACATTCTAAAAAACCAGTGATTCCAACATACTGATTCAAAAGGAAGGTTTCACTCTGTGTGATGAATCCACACATCAGAAGGCAGTTTCAAAGATAGCTTCTTTCTAGTTTTCATCTGGGGATATTCTGTTTTTCACCATAGGCCCCAATGGACTCCTAAATGTCCGTTTGCAGATTCTAGAAGAAGAGTGTTTCCAACCTGTTGAAAGAAAAGAAAGGTTTAACACATTGAGTTGAATTCACACACCACAAAGAAGTTTCAAAGATAGCTTCTTTCGAGTTTTTATCAGGGGTCATTCAGTTTTTCATGGTAGGCCTATTTGGGTTCCCAATTGTCTCTTCGTAGAGTCTACAAGCAGAGTGTTGACAACCCACTGAATCAAAAGAAAGGTTTAACACATTTAGATGAATCCACACAACACAAAGCATTTTCACAGTTAGCCTCTTTCTGTTTTTATCTGGGGATATTTCACCATAGGCCACAATGGGTTCCCAAATGTCCCTTTGCAGATTCTATGCAAAGAGTTTTTCCAACCTGATGAATCAAGAGAAAGTTTTAACTCTGTGAGATGAATCCATACATCACAAAGCTGTTTCATAGAAACCTTCTTAGTTTTTATCTGTGGGTATTCTGTTTCTTACACAGGAGGCCTCAGTGGGCTTCAAAATGTTCCTTCAAAGATTCTGTAAGAAACGTGTTTCCAACCTGTTGAATCAAAAGAAAGCTTTAAATCTGTGATATGAATTCACACATCACAGTTAGCTTCACAGTAGTTTCTCTCTACTTTTTATCTGGGCATATTCCATTTTTCACCTTAGACCTCAATGGTCAATGAAATTTCCCTTCAAAGTTTCTACAAGAATTGTGTTTTTAACCTGATGAAATAAAAGAAAGGTTTAACACTGTGAGATGAATGCACACATCACAAAGCAGTTTCACAGATAGCTTCTTACTCGTTTTTATCTGAGGTTATTCAGTTTATCACCATAGCCCTCAATAGGCTCCTAAATGTACATTCATAGATACTACACAAAAGGTGCTTCCAACCTGCTGGATCAAAAGAATGGCTTAACTCTGTGAGATCAATGCAAACATGAAAAAGCAGTTTCACAGATAGCTTCTTTTAGTTTTATCTGGAGATATTCGGTTTTCATTACAGGCCTCAATGGGCTCCCAAATGTCCCTTTGCAGATTCCACAAGAAGAGTGTTTCCAACCTACTGAAAGAAAAAAAATGTTTAACATATTGAGATGAATCCACATGTCACAAAGCAGTTTCACAGACAGCTTCTTTCTAGTTTTTATCTGAGCATATTCTGATTTTCACCATAAGCCTCAATGGGCTGTTAAATGTCCCTTCGCACATTCTACAAAATGAGCTTTTCCAACTTGCTGAATCAAAAGAAAGGTTTAACTCTGTGAGATGAATCTACACATCACAAAGAAGTTTCACAGATTGCTTCTTTCTAGTTTTTATCTGGGGATATTATGTTTTTCACCATAGGCATCAATGGACTCACAAATGACTCTCAGCAGATTCTACAAGAAGAGTATTTCCAGCCTGCAGAATCAAACGGAAGATTTAGTTGTATGAAATGAATCCACAGATCACAAAGTAGTTTCACAGATAGCCTCTTTCTAGTTTTTAACTGAGGATATTCTGTTTTTCACCATAGGCCTCAATGGGCTCCAAAATGTCCCTTTGCAGATTCTACAAGAAGAGTGTTCCAACTTGTTGAAACAAAACAAAGGTTTAACACATTGAAATGAATCTACATATCACAAAGCAGTTTCACATATAGCTTCTTTTTAGTTTTTATAAAGGTTATTTTGTTTTTCATAGTAGGCCTCTATGGGCTCCCAATTGTCCCTTCCCAGATTCCACGAGAAGAGTGTTTCCAACCTGCTGAATCAAAAGAAAGGTATAACTCTGTGAGATGAATCCACACATTACAAAGAAATTTCACAGATGGTTTCTTTCTAGCTTTTGTCTGAGAATATTTTGTTTTACACTATAGGCCTCAATGAGCTCCCAAATGTCCCTTCACAGATTCTAAAAGAAGAATCTTTTCAACCTGCTGAATCAAAAGAAAGGTTTAAAACATTCAGATGAATCCACACCCCACAAAGCAGTTTCAAAAGAGTTAGTTTCTTTCTAGTTTTTATCTGGGGATATTCTGTTTTTCACCATAGGTCACAAAGGGCTCCCAAATGACCCTTTGCAGATTCTACAAGAAAAGTTTTTCCAAGCTGCTGAATCAAGAAAAAGATTTAACTCTGTGAGATGAACACACACATCACAAAACAGCTTCAAGTACAGCTTCCTCTTAGTTTTCATCTGGGGATATTTGTTTTATTATAATAGGCCTCAATGGGCTTCAAAATGTCCCTTTGCAGATTCTAAAAGAAAGGTGTTTCCAACCTGCTGAATCTAAAGTAAGGTTTAAGTCCATGATATGAATGCACACCTCATAAAGCAGTTTCACAGAGAACTTCTTTCTAGTTTTTATATGGGGATATTCAGTTTTTCACCATAGGCTTCAATAGGCTCCTAAATGCCCATTCACATATGCTACACAAAAAGTGTTTCCAACCTGCTGGATCCAAAGAATGGCTTAACTCTATGACTTGAATCTAATCATCACAAAGCAGTTTCAAATGTAGCATCTTTCTAGTTTTTACCTGGGGATATTCGGTTTTTCACCATAGGCCTCAATGGGCTCCCAAATGTCCCTTCACGGATTCTAAAAGAAGAGTTTTTCCAACCTGATGAAACAAAAGAAAGGTTTAAAATATTGAGATGAATCCACGCATCACGAAGTGGTTTCACAGAGAGCTTCTTTCTAGCTTTTATCTGAGCATATTTATTTTTTCCCCATAGGCCTCAATGGGCTCCCAAATGACTTTTTACACATTCTACAGAGTGTTTGCAACCTGATGAATCAAAAAAAGGTTTAACTCTTTGAAACTAATGTACACATCATAAAGCACTTTTATAGATAACTTCCATCTAGTTTTTTTTTCAGGGGACACACTGTTTTTCACCATAGGGCTCAATGGCCTCCCAGATGTCCCTTTGAAGATTCTACAAGAAGAGTTTAACAACTTGATGAATCAAAGAGAGGATCAACAATGTAAGATGAATCCCCATATCACAAAGCAGTTTAACAGATAGATTCTTTCTTGTTTTTGTCTGTCAATTCTCCTTTTTTCATAGTAGTCCTCAATGGGCTCTTAAATATCCCTTCACAGATTCTACAAGAAGAGTGTTTCCAACCTGCTGAATCAAAAGAAAGGTTTAACTCTGTGAGATGAATCCACACATCAAAAAGTAGATTCACAGACAGCTTTTTTCTAGTTTTCATTTGGGGATATTCAGTTTTCCACCATAGGCCTCAATGGGCTCCCAAATGTCCCTTTGCAGATTCTACAAGAAGAGTGTTTCCAAACTTCTAAATCAAAAGAAAAGTTTAATACATTGAGAAGAATGCACACACCACAAGGCAGTTTCACAGATACCTTCTTTCTAGTTTTTATCTGAGGATATTCCGTTTTTCACCATAGGCCTCAATAGCCTCCCAAATGTCCATTCACAGATACTACTAGAAGAAAGTTTTCAACCCGCTGAATCAAAAGAAAGGTTTATTTCTGTGAGACAAATCCACATACCAGAAAGCAGTTTCACAGATATCGTCTTTCTAGTTTTTATCTGTGGATATTTGGTTTTCCACCATAGGCCTCAAAGGACTCTCAAATGTCCTTTCTCAGATTCTACAAGAAGAGTGTTTTCAACCTGCTGAATCAAAAGAAAGGTTTAACTCTGTGAGATGAATAAACACATCACAAGGCAATTTGACAGATAGTTTCTTTCTAGTTTTATCCAGGAATATTCAGTTTTTCAACATAGGCCTCAATGGGCTCATCAATGTTTCTTCACAGATACTACAAGAAGAGTGTTTCCAACTTGCTGACATGAAAGAAAAATTTAACATATTGAGATGAATCCGCACATCACAAAACAGTTTCACAAATACCTTCTTTGTAGTTTTTTCTGAGGATATTCGGATTTTCACCATAGGCCTCAATAGGCCTCCAAATGTCCATTTGCAGATACTAGAAGAAGAGTGTTTCCAACCTGCTGAATCAAAAGAAAGGTGTAACTCTGTGACATGAATCCACATATCAGAAAGCATGTTCAGATAGCTTCTTTCTAGTTTTTAATTGGGGATATTCAGCTTTTCAACATAGACATCAATGGTCTCCAAAATGTCCCTCTGCAGATTCCACAAGAAGAGGTTTCCAAATCTGCCGAATCAAAGAAAAGTTTAACTCTGAGAGATGAATCCATACATCAGAAAGCAATTTCACAGATAGCTTCTTTCTAGTTTTTATCTGAGGATATTTGGTTTTTTACCATAGGCTTCAAAAGGCTCCTAAATATCCCATCGCAGATTCTACAGGAAGGGTGATTCAAACCTTCTGAATCAAAAGAAAGATTTATCTCTGTGAGATGAATCCACACATCAGAAAGCAGTTTCACAGATATCTTCTTTCTAGTTTGTATCTGGGATATTCAGTTTTTCACCATAGACCTCAATGGGTTCTCAAATGTTTCTTTACAGCTTCTACAAGAAGAGTGCTTCCAACCTGTTGAATCAAAAGAAAGGTTTAAATTTGTGAGATGAATCCACATATCACGCAGCGGTTTCACAGATGGCTTCTTCCTAGTTTTTTATCTGGGGATGTTTGGTTATTCACCAAAGGCCTCAGTGGACTCCCAAATTTCCTTTCACAGATTTTACAAAAAGATTGTTTCCAACCTGCTGAATTAAAAGAATGTTTCAACTTTGGGAGATGAATCTATACATCACAAAGCAGTTTCACAGATAGGTTTTTCTAATTTTTTATCTGGGGATAATTAGTTTTTCCACCATAGGCCTCAATGGTCTGCCAAATGTTAATTTACAGATTCTACAAGAAGAATGTTTGCAACCTGTTGTAACAAAAGAAAGGTTTAAATCTGTGATATTAATACACACATCAGAATGCAATTTCACAGAAAGATTCTTTCTAGTTTTCATCTGGGGATAGTTGGTTTTTCCCAGAGTGCTCAATGGGCTCCCAAATGTTTCTTCACAGATTCTGCAAGAAGAGTGTTTACAACCTGCTGGATCTAAAGAAAGGTTTAACTCTCTGACTGGATGCAAACATCACAAAGCAGTTTCACAGATAGCTTCTTTCTAGTTTTTTTTTTTAATTTTTTTTTATTATACTTTAAGTTCTAGGGTACATGTGCATAACGTGCAGGTTTGTTACATATGTATACTTATGCCATGTTGGTGTGCTGCACCCATCAACTCGTCAGCACCCATCAA
>NW_016822267.1:0-2333 GCF_001698545.2 Rhinopithecus bieti | reverse complement strand
CATTTTTGTGGTTTTATCTGTCTCTGGTCTTTGATGGTGGTGACGTACTGATGGGGTTTTGGTATAGGTGTCCTTCCTGTTTGATAGTTTTCCTTCTGACAGTCAGAAGGACTGTCTGTTGGTCTGTTGGAGATTGCTTGAGGTCCACTCCAGACCCTGTTTGCCTGGGTATCAGCAGCAGAGGTTGCCGAAGATAGAATATTGCTGAACAGCGAGTGTACCTGTCTGATTCTTCCTTTGGAAGTTTCCTCTCAGGGGTGTACTCCACCCTGTGAGGTGTGGGGTGTCAGACTGCCCCTAGTGGGGGATTTCTCCCAGCTAGGCTACTCAGGGGTCAGGGACCCATCTGAGCAGGCAGTCTGTCTGTTCTCAGATCTCAACCTCCACGTTGGGAGATCCACGGCTCTCCCCAAAGCTGTCAGAGTCGTTCGCATCTGCACAGGCCCCCGCTGCTTCCCCTGTTGGTCTTCAGCTGTGCGCTGTCCCCAGAGGTGGAGTCTACAGAGACAGGCAGGCTTCCTTGAGCTGCTGTGAGCCCCACCCAGTTCGAGCTTCTCAGCAGCTTTTTTTACCTACTTAAGCCTCAGCAATGGCGGGCGCCCCTCCCCCAGCCTCGCTGCTGCCTTGCAGATAGATCGATAGATCGCCGCAGACTGCTGTGTTAGCAATGAGGGAGGCTCCGTGGGCGTGGGACCCTCCCGGCCAGGTGTGGGATATATTCTTCTCGTGTGCCTGTTTGCTTAAAGCTCAGTATTGGGGTGGAAGTTTCCCGATTTTTCAGGTGTTGTGTGTCTCAGTTCCCCTGGCTAGGAAAAGGGATTCCCTTCCCCCTTGCGCTTCCAGGTGAAGCGATGCCTCACCCTGCTTCAGCTCTCGCTGGTCAGGCTGCAGCAGCTGACCAGCACCGATTGTCCGGCACTCCCTAGTGAGATGACCCCAGTACCCCAGTTGAAAATGCAGAAATCACTGCTCTTCTGTGTCGCTCGCACTGGGAGTTGGAGACTGGAGCTGTTCCTATTCGGCCATCTTGCTCTGAGTCTCCTTTCTAGTTTTTTATCTGTTTTTCACCATAGCCCTAATGGGCTATGAATTTTCCTTTCAGAGTTTCTACAAAAAGAGTCTTTCCAACCTGCAAAATCAAAAGAAATATTTGACTCTGAGAGGTTAATCCACAAATCAGAAAGCAGTTTCACAGATTGCTTCTTTCTAGGTTTTATCTGAATATTCAGTTTTTCACAGTAGGCCTCAATTGGCTCCTGAATGTCTCTTTGCAGATTCTACAAAAAGAGTGTTTTAAGTTTGCTGTATAAAAAGAATGTTTTATTTCTGTGAGATTAATCCACACACCACGAACAGTTTCACAGATAGCTTTTTTCTTGTGTTTATCTTGGGATATTCTGTTTTTCACCACAGTCCTCAATGGGATCTCAAATGTCCATTTGCAGATTGTGATAGAAGAGTGTTTCCAACTGCTGAATCAAAAGAACAGTTTAACTCAGTGGGATGAATTCACACATCACAAAGCAGTTTCACAAATAGCTTATTTCTAGTTTCTAGAAGTTTAGAAACACTATTTTTGCTGAACCTTGGGACACTTGGGAGTGCATTGAGGCCTATAGTGCAACACTTGCAGACACTTGGGAGCACATTGAGGCCTATAGTGAATAAGCAAGTATTATCAGATAAAACTTGAAAGAAGCCATCTGAGAAACTGCTTTGTGATGTGTTCTTTCATCTCACAGATTTAAAACTTTCTTTTGATGCAGCAGTGTGGAAACGCTGTTTTTGTCTATTCTGCGAATGGATATTTGAGAGCTCAGTGAGGTCAATATTGAAAATCGAATATCCCATGATAAAATGAGATGGAAGCTACCTGAGGAAATGCTTTGTGGTGTGTGCATTCATCTCACAGAATTAAAGCACTCCTTTCATCCAGCAGTTTGGAAATGCTGTTTATGTAGAATCTGAGAAGGGATATTTGGGAGTGACTTGGGGAAGATGGTGTAAATGACAACATTTTATATAAAAATTAGAAAGTAGCTTTCTGAGAAATTGCTTTGTGATGTGGGCATTCATCTTGAAAAGTTAAAGCTTTCTTTTCATTGAGCAGGCTTAAAACGCAGTTTTTGTAGAATCTGTGAAGAGAACGCAATGAGGCATAGGATGACAAAGAAAGTATCATCAGATGAAAACTAGAAAGATGCCTTCTGAGAAACTGCGTTGTGATGTGTGTGTTCATCTCACAGAGTTAAAACGTTCTTTTAATTCAGCAAAATGGAAACCCTTTTTTTTGTCCATTCTGCAAAAAGACATTTGGGAGCTCAGAGAGGCCA
>NW_016822266.1:0-572 GCF_001698545.2 Rhinopithecus bieti | reverse complement strand
CTGTGTTTTGCATTTCTGAGTACAGTCCACAAAATGTGTGCTTCTGAGAAAGCAGTAGTCGTCTTACATCCAAGATTATTTCTAAAATAAAGTTTCGACCCACATATATGATGAAATTGAAACTACCCACATTGTCAAAGCCAGAAAGAGAGTAAAAAAGATGGTGTAGGCCAGCCGTGGTGGCTCACGCCTGTAATCGCAGTACTTTGGGAGGCTGAGGCAGGTGGATCACTTGAGGTCAGGAGTTCAAGACCAGCCTGACCAACATAGTGAAACCCTGTCTCTACCAAAAATACAAATATTAGCTGGGCGTGGTGGCGTGTGCCTGTAGTCCCAACTACTTGGAAGGCTGGGGCAGGAAAATCACTTGAACCTGGGAGGCAGAGGTTGCAATGAGCCTAGATCGTTCTACTGCACTCTAGCCTGGGCCACAGAGCGAGACTGTCTTAAAAAAAAAAAAAGAGAGAGAGAGAGAGATGGGGCAAAAAGTCAGAAAGAGAGATCCCAAGGGAAAAATAAAAGGAAATTTGAGCCAAAAAATGCATTTCTGATGATCTCTTCTGCTATATAAA
>NW_016822265.1:0-1172 GCF_001698545.2 Rhinopithecus bieti | reverse complement strand
CCTGCATGTTATGTACATGTACCCTAGAACTTAAAGTATAATAAAAAAAATTAAAAAAAAAATCATGGAACACTAAAAAAAAAATAAAAAAATAAAAAGTTTGAATGCTTTGATAACACATTGATTTGGTGAGAGAATGAGAAAATAAGCCTCCTAAATGCTACTGGTGAGAGTAAGATCAGTAATGTCTATATGAAGAGCAGTGACAGAAGTCAAGCAACACATATCAGGTTATACAGTGGCCTTGACCCAGCAATCATGCATCTGGGAAGTGACCTTACAGATATGTATGCACGCAAATGAAATTTCACTTGTTTATATACAAGGAAATTAATTGCATAATTTTTTGTATTAGCACAATATTGAAAACAATCCAAACATCTATCAATAAGAAACCGGTTGAGTAAATTATAGAACATCCATATAAAGAAAAACTGTGCATTAAGAAGACAGCACAATTCTACATATGGGAATTTGCCCTACAGATGTTCTTGCACATAAGTGATTTATTTGGACAGATATATTTGTGAAGTGAGTAAAATAATATATGAAAAAAAGGTATTTATATATGAAATGAGAAAAGGCATCTTTGTAATTCCAAAAGTTAGATAAAACCAAATGTTTATTAATAGCAGACTGATTAAATAAAGTATTGTACACTCACATGATGAAGTGCCACACCATTGTAAAAATGACTGTAGAAACTAGGAGGGTAAAATATTGAAAGTTCTCTGCAAATACATTGTTATGTGAAAAGACAAGTATATACAGTTGACCCTTGAACAACATGAAAGTTAGAGACACCAACTCCTCACACAGGTAAAAACCCAAAACTAACTTTTTTGTGTGTGTTTTTAAAAATTATTATTTTTTTTTTTATTTTCAACTGGGTGTAGTGGCTCACACCTGTAATCCCAGCAGTTTGAGAGACCAAGGCAGGTGGATCACCTGAGGACAGGAGTTTGAGACCAGGCTGGCCAACATGGCAAAACCTCATCTTTACTAAAAATACAAAAAAGAAAAAAAAAAAACTAGCTGGACATGGTGGTACGTGCTATAATCCCAGCTACTTGGGAGACTGAAGCAGGAGAATTGCTTGAATCCGGGATGTGGAGGTTGCAGTGAGCCAAGATTGTGACATTGTACTCCAGTTTGGGTGAAGGAGTGAGACT
>NW_016822264.1:0-1789 GCF_001698545.2 Rhinopithecus bieti | reverse complement strand
TCTTAAGAATATATTGAAAAAGAAATACCCTCCAATCAAAAAGACAAGGAAACACTCTGTGAAACTGCTCTAAGTCAAGTGAAGTCCACACGCACAGTTAAACTTCTGTTTTCATTGAGCAGTATTCAAACACTCTTTTAGCTTGGTCAGCTAAGGGATACTAGGGAGTGCTTTGAGGTTTATGGTGAAACGGACATATCTTCAGGTAGATACCGGAGAGAAGATTTCTGAGGAGCTGCTTTGTGAAGTGTGCATTCCACTCACTGAGTTACACTTTTCTTCTCCAAGAAGATTGAGGAATTCCGTTTGTAGTAAAAGCTACCAGTGGACTTTTGGGAGTATATGGACTTGTATGATGAAAAATAAAATATCCTCAGACAAAACTGAAAAGAAGCTTTCTGTGAAACTGCTTTGTGATAGATATGTCTATTCATCTCGCATGCATAAAAACTTCCCTCTATTACGCAGTTTTGAAACTGCATCACCGACGCATTCGCGAAGGGACATTCGGGAGCACATTCAGTCCTGTGGGGAAGTAGGAAATAATATCAGATAAAAACTGGAGAGAAGCTTTGTGAGTAACTAATTTGTGATGTGTGCATTGCACTCAAGGAGTTATACCTCTTTTCTCATAAGGCAGTGTTTGAACACTGCTCCTGTAAAGCTGAAAAATTGATATTTTGCAGCGCATTGAAGACTAAGGCGAAAAGTGAAATATCCTGAAATAAAACCCAAAAAGAAGGGTTCCAAGAAACTGCTCTTTGACGTTTGCATTCATTTCAGAGAGTTACAGCTTTCCCTACATTGCCCAGTTTGAAATTTCTGTCTTTGAAGAATCTGTGAAGGGATATTATAGTGGCGTCTGAAGGCTTGAGGTGAGAAAGAGAACGTCTTCCAATAAAAACTGGACAGAAGCTTTCAGAGAAACTGTTTTGTGATGTGTGTATTCATCTCATAGAGTTAAATAATTGTAATGAGCAGTTTGAAATCACTATTTCTGTGGAACCTGAGAATGGACATTTCTGAAAGCTCTTAAGAATATGCTGAAAAAAAAAAAATACCCTCTCATAAAACCCAGAAGGAAACTTCCCGTGAATCTTCTCTAGGTCACGAGAAGTACACTCACATAATTAAGCTTCTGTTTTCATTGAGCAGCATTATAACACTGTTTTTGTTCTGTTTGCGAAGTGATATTCGGGAGCGCTTTGATGTTTGAGGTGAGCAAGTCAATATCGTCAGATAAAAACCACAGAAAAGATTTCCGAGGAGCTGCTTTGTGATGTATGCATTCTATTCACAGAGTTATGCTTTTCTTCTCAGGGAGGATTGGGGAATCCAGTTTGGAGAAATGTCTACCAGGAGACATTCACGAGTATATGAACGGCTATGGTGACAAAGGAAGTATCCTCAGCCAAAAAGTGGAAAGAAGCTTTCTGTGAAACTGCTTTTTGATAGATATGCCTACTCTTCTCACAAAGATAAAACTTTCTTTCTAATACGCAGTTTTGATACTGCATCATGGATGGATTCGTGAAAGGATATTTCATTCAGGCCTGTGGGGAAATAGAAAATATCTTTCAATAAAAACTGAAGGAAAGTTTTCTGAAAAACTACTTTGTGATGTGTGTATTCCATTCAGGGCACTTTACCTCCTATGTCATAAGGTAGTGTGTGAACTCTGATCCTGTAAAACTGAAAAAGTGATATTTCACTGTGCATTGAAGACTATGACGAAAACTGAAATATCCTGAAAGGAAACCCAGAAAGAACCATTCCAAGAAACTGCTCT
>NW_016822263.1:0-940 GCF_001698545.2 Rhinopithecus bieti | reverse complement strand
CTCATTTTCAGTATCAATATATTTAATCAAATATTTTACTTGAAAACAAGCTCTTACATATGCTTTATTATGAAGTGTGCCTTAGTATTAGTGCCCCAGTGCCTTCTAGTTGATCTTAATTCACTTCTATTATTTTTTTCATACCTAGTAAGTTAATCCATCTTACATATTTTAATACTTTATATATTTTGTACAAATCATCCCATTAAGAGGATGGAGAGAATGTAAATCAGTGTAATAATTTATCTAAGTTATCACTGTTCCCTGTTTAATATTAGGGTACTTTTATAACTTTATTTTAGAAGTGTTTATAACCCTGTAGAATTGAGGCCAAGTGTACTGTGAGGACAGCTGGACATGAAAGATACATTTTTGTGATCTTTTCAAAGAGCTCTATCTGCCCGCTTTAGCAATTTGGGTTTTTCAGAGGGAGTTGAATATTTCTTTGTATTATTTTTAAAAGCACAACATACTTCGTCATGACATCTTCGTTAGAATTATTTTGGACATTAGATATTTTGTCATTAATTTTGTTGTTTATAATTAAAGTCATAATCATACTTCTAGAAATATTTGCTTTTCTTATTTTATCTTTATGTGTGTATGCCTTTAGTGAATATATTATCTTAATGCAATATTTCATTAATTTGTTTAATGTGTTTCTTAAAAACAAAATTTGCTTTCTAATTGCAGGTGGCCTGCATGCAGTTTATAAATGCCCTTGTCACCTCTCCTTATGAGCTTGATTTTCGAATACATTTAAGGAATGAATTCCTCCGTTCAGGACTAAAAACAATGTTACCAGTAAGTTGAATGTATACGTTTATTATGCTGATGAATTTTAATATTTTTTTCACTTCCACAAAAGTACTTGAAGCAGAGTAAATAAATGTGCTTTGCTATTTTGTTTTGTAAAGCATTAGACATTTTGTAAGCTTTT
>NW_016822262.1:5971-7702 GCF_001698545.2 Rhinopithecus bieti | reverse complement strand
ATGAATTATTGTTTTGTTAATTTCATGTTTGTGTTCAGAAAGGAATACCCAGGATCCCTTCAATTTTGTTTGACTTAAATAAAACCATGTAAATTATTTTGTGATTATTGTTTTATTAAAATGACAGTAGCCCCTAAATAACTTTGATTAATCTGTTGACTTGGGACAATTTATGTTCAATTCACATTTTTCACGATATAGCTGGGCTTTCACTAGGCAATAAATGGGGGTGGGGAGGAACCCGCCGAACAAACCACAAACAACTGTTTTGAACTCACAGTGTTTTCCCAGAGGGGTTCAAGGCCAGGTGCTGGGAAGACCAGGGGAAGAATTCAGAGTCAAGGATTGATTGGGGTGATTAGGAGGAATGAAAGGATGCAGGAGTTTGGAGGGAAAAAAAAGAGCATTTGAACACCAATATTTGGGTGAGAAAGAGAGGGAAAGATACAGCTGAAGATAACCTGAAAGATGAAAAGAGTGCCTCTGTGGCATCCAGGGAGGAGACATTGCAATATTACATGTATATTATTCAGAAGCCCTGAAGTGGTTTTTGGGGCAGACAATTTGGCACAACCATTGATTAGAACACTTAGAGAATCATGGAATATAGGTGTTATTAAAACACAAGTTGTCATTAATTATCTGTAATGTTAGAGAAGATGAAGGCACTACAGAAAAATTATTGGAACTCTAGATACTTGATTTCTCATTTTAAATTTAACATCTATAATCTAGTGTAATCTGTGAATGACTATCATTCTATTTATTTGGCATGATTATGCGATGATGAAGTATTATAAAATTGCAGCCTGATAGAGTATATTACTATTATTCTTTAGATCCAGTTTCATTGAAATTTTTGGTAAGTAGACTGATGATAGTATAATTTTTTAGTAGTAGGAAACATGCTCATCTCCCTGTGATTCCAATTGTTCATTTACATCAAGAATAATAGAAAAGGCCAGGACAAGGAAGCCTATGATTCTTTGACTCTCAGCTTCCTAACACCTGACATTTTCTATGCCCCATAACAATGTTGGTAAAATTTTTGTGTTTTGTTTTGTTTTTAAGAACAAGAACTGTGTTCTTTCAGGCAGGCAGTGGAGTATAATAATGGGATTGCTGAAAAAGCCCTACGAAAGGTAAGCTACAGAGTTGTTCATGAGCCAGCTGCACTGTGATAATACCTCTTAGGGTTGTTCTATGGACTAAACAAGAAAATGTCCATAAAGAGCCTGTCACGGAGTAGTCCCTGAACAAACGATGCCTTCTTTTCCCCTTGCAGGTAGTTATTGTTTTGTTGCTTTGGGGTAGTTTCCTATTTTTACTATTATAGAATATTTTACTAAAAACATATAGTGGTTTGTACTGCATTGCAAATTTAATAGTTTTCAGAAAGTAGATGGAGATTTGTGGCATGTAAGAAATACTGCATTTCATAAGCATAATCACTAGATCAGGCATGTGGGTTTATGAACATAGCTATGAATATTTAAACACATAAAATTAAAATGTTATTAAATGCCTGTTGTTCATTATCTTCCAATGAAAGCACTTATTCTTAGATAAAAATAAGTTGTGTACTTAAAATCTGTAAACATGGTAATTTAATGGTTTGGTTTTAATTGAATAAAATTTTTACTTTAGTCAACAGCTTGATTCTTATATTAAAATTCAGTGACAATTTTACAATGTGAAAGTTGATATTCACATATAACAAAAAGATTAAAT
>NW_016822262.1:0-2836 GCF_001698545.2 Rhinopithecus bieti | reverse complement strand
TTTTTTTTTTTTTTTTTAAGAAAAGTCTAGGCATACCTTTGAATTCATAAATAAACCAGTATAGTTTTATATTGGGGAAACGCTAAATCAGAAAATAAAATAAATTGTAATTGGTAAATTCCAAATCTTGATACCCAATAAATATTTTATCAAATCTATACTTCCTTCTTTAATACTTCTTTTAAGTGTTATAAATTTAGCATCCATATATAGTATAAATAGGTTAATTAAAATCAAATCACTGGCTAGGTGCAGTGGCTCACGCCTGTAATCACAGCACTTTGAGAGGCTGAGGCGGGCAGATCACAAAGTCAGGAGATCAAGACCATCTTGGCTAACACGGTGAAACCCCATTTCTACTAAAAATACAAACAATTAGCCGGGTGTGGTGGCGGGCGCCTGTAGTCCCAGCTACTCAGGAGGCTGAAGCAGGAGAATGACGTGAACCCGGGAGGCAGAGCTTGCAGTGAGCCGAGATTGTGCCACTGCACTCCAGCCTGGGTGACAGAGAAGATTCCATCTCAAAAAATAAAATAAAATAAAATAAAATAAAATAAAATAAAATAAAATAAAATCACGTTGGAAAGGTAATTGTGCAGTTTTTGTTTTGTTTTGTTTTGTTTTTGAGTTGAAGTCTCACTCTATTGCCCAATAGTGCTGTAGTACAGTAGCACAATCTCAACTCACTGCAACCTCCGCTTCCTGGGTTCACGCGATTCTCCTACCTCAGCCTCCCAAGTAGCTGGGATTACAGGCATGCACCACCATGCTAGACTAATTTTTGTATTTTTTAGTAGAGACAGGGTTTCACCATGTTGGCCAGGCTGGTCTCGAACCCCTGACCTTAGGTGATCCACCCTCCTTGGCCTCCCAAAGTGCTAGCATTACAGGCATGAGCCACCGCGCCCAGCTGTGTGCAGCTGTTTTTAATTTGCATTCATTTCTTTCAATGTATGGCCTCTGGCATTTTTTTGTTGGGATTGGGAGAGAGTTGATTCTGTAGCTTGCACTAATTGAAACTTATTTGGTGCATATATAGTGTTCGATAAAGGACCTGCGGCTATGTGTGCACAGATATACGTTAGTTTAGATTAAAAGTACATGTTAGGCAGGGCACGGTGGCTCATGCCTGTAATTCCAGCACTTTGGGAGGCCAAGATGGGTGGATCACCTGAGGTCAGGAGTTGGAGATCAGCCTGACCAACATAGTGAAACCCTGTCTCTACTAAAAAATACAAAATAAGCTGGATGTGGTGGTGCATGCCTGTAATCCCAGCTACTCGAGAGGCTGAGACAGGAGAATCGCTTGAACCTGGTAGGCAGAGGTTGCAGTGAGCTGAGACTGTGCCACTGCACTCCAGCCTGGGCAACAGAGTGAAACTCCATTCCCCCCACCACCACCCACCCCCAAAAAAGTACATGTTAACCGCAGTCTGGCATTCAAAACTGGAGTCTCTGGTAGAATCAGGAGAGAGGATTCCTGAGCTAAAGCAGACAATAAAACCCATTTCTTCAGTGCTAGAAAAATATTACAATTGCCATGCTAAGTGTATGTTGAGTGATTCCAATATTTATGTCTGATCTAAAAATGTGTTGTCTAGAATGAAAGAAGCAGAGATCCTCATTGATCCTCAAGTTGAACTTTAGCCTCAAGCTTGCATGGTGTGTAGGCCTATTTTTCTTTTCTGATGTCATGGACTTTCCCTGTCTCTTAAATGATTAAATTCATGGCACAACCTGAAAACTATTCCAGGAACTTCTTTAGTTTAAGCTTTGAAGAATATTCTCAGGCAAGGTTTTCACTGCATTCCTCTTTGACTTCATTAGGCATTCTAAAACTCAGAGGGTAGCTATATCTAATTGAATCCAAAACTTCAGTCATTTCAGAAAACATTGAATATTAATCATGAAGTTGTTGTGTATATTTCAACTAGTTAATTCATTCAATCGACTGGTTGTTCTGGTATTGTGTAGAGACAACTGTATTTCTATGGGCAAAACAAAGTAGAGAGTCAGGGAACTATTCAGATAGTTCGGTGTTAAAAAAAAAAGTATGAATTTCACACCGACTATGTGCCTGGTTTGTCATAATGTCCACCAATAAATGAGTGTTGAATAAATGCATAAATAACTCAAAGTTAGTTTTCATTCAATATACTATGTATCTTAATTGCCATTTTATTTTTGCTTATTTAGATATTTCCTCAGAATTATGATGGTTACAGTTTAGCTTGATGTATGGGCAGTGACTTGTAGCAAAATTTCTTAGACCCGGCTCAGTAGCAGGGCATGAGGATCTTCCTTTTATTAATTTATTTTTGTTTTTGAGATGGGGCCTTGCTATGTTGCCCAGGCTGGACTTTTTTTTTTGAGGTGGAGTCTCGCTCTTTCACCCAGGCTGGAGTACAGTGGTACTATCTCTGCTCACTGCAATCTCCATCCACTCCCTGGGGTTCAAGCAATTCTCCTGCCTCAGCCTCCCAAGTAGCTTGAATTACAGGCGCCCACCACTACGCTTGGCTAATTTTTGTATTTTTAGTGGAGACAGGGTTTCACCATCTTGGCCAGGCTGGTCTCGAACTACTGACCTTGGGTGATCCGCCCCCCCCCCCAGGCCTCCCAAAGTGCTGGGATTACAGGTGTGAGCCATCGCACCCGGCTCTCAGGTTGGACTTTAACTCCTCCTGTCGAGCGATCCTCCTGCCTCAGCCTGCCAGGTAGCTGGGATTACAGGCATGTGCCACTGTGCCCAGCAGGATCTTCCTTTTCGATAATAGTTCTAGGTGAATCTGATATATTTATATATATGTTTTAGAATTGTTTTTTAGAGAATGAC
>NW_016822261.1:0-1784 GCF_001698545.2 Rhinopithecus bieti | reverse complement strand
TGCAGGAGTAAGGTGGTATTGCATTGTGGTTTTGATTTGCATTCCCCTGATCATTAGTGATGTTGAACATTTTTTCATGTTTGCTGGCCATTTGTATATCTTCTTTTTTTTGTCTTTTTTTTTTTTTCCTTTTTGTGGAGAACGGGGTCTCGCTGTATTACCCAGGCAGGTCTCGAACTCCTGGGCTCAAGCTATCCTCCCGCCTCTGCCTCCCTGAGAGCTGGGATTACAGGCGTGAGCCACCGCGCCCGGCCTCATTTGTATATCTTCTTTAGAGAATTATCTATTCATGTCCCTAGCCCTCTTTTTGATGGGATTGTTTGTTCTTCCTTGAGTTCCTTGTAGATTCTGGATATTAGTCCTTTGTCGGATATACAGATTGTGAAGATTTTCTCCTACTCTGTGGGTTGTCTGTTTACTCTGATTATGTCTTTTGCTGTGCACAAAGTTTTTGGTTTAATTAAGTCCCATCTATTTATCTTTGTTTTTGTTGTGTTTGCTTTTGGGTTCTTAGTCATGAAGTCTTTGCCTAAGCCAATATCTAAAAGGGTTTTTCCAATGTTATCTTCTAGAATTTTATGGTTTCAGGCCTTAGATTTAAGTTTTGATCCATCTTGAGTTTATTTTTGTATATGGTGAGAGGAGGATCCAGTTTCATTTTTCAACATGTGGCTTGCCAATTGTTCCAGCACCACTTGTTGAAAAGGGTTCCTTTCCTCACTTTATGTTTTTGTTTGCTTTGTCAAAGATGAGTTGGCTGTAAGTATTTGGCTTTATGTCTGGGTTCTCTATTCTGTTTCATTTGTCTATGTTTCTGTTTTTATACCAATATCATGCTGTTTTGGTGACTTTGGCCGTATAGTATAGTTTGAAGTCAGGTAATGTTAGGCCTCCAGATTTGTTCTTTTTGCTTAGTCTTGCTTTGGCTATATGGACTCTTTTCAGTTCCATATGAATTTTAGGATTGTTTTTTCTAGTTCTGTGAAGAATGATAGTGGTATTTTGATGGGAATTGCATTGAATTTGTAGATTGCTTTTGGCTGTATGGTCATTTTCACAATATTGATTCTACCTATTCATGAACATGGGATGTGTTTCCATTTGTTTGTGTCACCTATGATTTCTTTCAGGAGTGTTCTATAGTTTTCTTTGTATAGGTCTTTCACCTCCTTGGTTAAATATATTCCAAAGTATTTTAATTTTTTTGCAAGTCTTATAAAAGTGGTTGAGTTCTTGATTTTATTCTCAGTTTGGTCACTGTTGGTATATAGCAGGGCTACTGACTTGTGTACATTAATTTTGTAATGTGAAACTTTGCTGAATTCATTTACCAGTTCTAGGAGCTTTATGTGGATGAGTCTTTAGGGTTTTCTAGGTATACTATCATGTCATCAGCAAACAGCAACAGTCTGACTTCCTCTTTATCCACTTGGATATCCTTTATTTCTTTCTCTTGTCTGATTGCTCTGGCTATGACTTCTAGTACTACACTGAATAGAAGTGGTGGCCGGGTGCGGTGGCTCAAGCCTGTAATCCCAGCACTTTGGGAGGCCGAGACGGGCGGATCACGAGGTCAGGAAATCGAGACCATCCTGGCTAACACGGTGAAACCCCGTCTCTACTAAAATACAAAACTAGCCGGGCGAGGTGGCGGGCGCCTGTAGTCCCAGCTACTCGGGAGGCTGAGGCAGGAGAATGGCGTAAACCCAGGAGGCGGAGCTTGCAGTGAGTTGAGATCTGTCCCCTGCACTCCATCCCGGGCGACAGAGCGAGACTCCGCCTCA
>NW_016822260.1:0-1789 GCF_001698545.2 Rhinopithecus bieti | reverse complement strand
GGTCAGGCCAACGATCCAGTCCGAAAACGCCAGACGGTTATTCTCATCCGGGGCGCGGTCGATGTCGTAGATGTGACGACCGGCCAGCAGGGTGTTGTAACGGTCCAGGGTTTCCAGTTCGTTGTTTAGCTTGACACGGCGCTGCTCCACCAACGAGGCCAGCGTGTGGACCTTGTAATCGACGATCACCGAACTCTCTTCGATCAGAGTCAGCTCTACTCCCTTATCCGAGGGCAGAGTCAGGTAGTACAGCTTCTGTTCCTTGTCCCACAGCAGGGCGTGGTAGGCCGGATCGCGATTGGTACGTGCACGCGGAATCACCGCCAGCCATTCCTCGAAGGTCATCTTGGTGCCGGCCTTGCGCCAGTACAGATCGTAGATCTGGCTGAAGGGACTGGGCTTGTCCTTCTTTTCGTTACGGAACGTATCGTTGAGGATCATCCCGTCTTTCTCATGCAGGTTGTAGCCGCCGATGAACTCCAGTTCACCGATCTTGTACGACTTGGGCTGGAGGCGGGCATTGTCAGCCAGCTTATGGAAGTCCACTTCACTGCAATCGTGGTCGCCACGGAAACGATGGATCTCCAGTCCGTAGCTACGTTTGTGGATATACAGCATCGACAGTTCCTTGTTGGTATGAGTGGGTGGTCAATGCGATAGTATAGGTCTGAGCGTTGGTTGTATCGCAAAGAAAAATCAGCATAGAACCCCCGCCCGAAGGCGGGGGCGTATGTCGTCAGGTCAGCTGGATGTCCAGCGAAGCCTGGCATTCATCAGGGACTTCAGCCTCGGGATGGAAGCTGAGCTTCATTCCCAGACGCTTGGCCACATCGTACTCCAGCAGCGCGCCATTGGAATGCGACCAGCCCGGCAGGAAGAAGATCGCTTCGCACTTGACCAGATTGCCCAGATCAAAACGCAGGTAGTCGGCCCATCCTGCCCCTTCGATCAGGCCGTGGTCGGCCGGGTTGTACACCGTGTAGCCCTGCGCACGAAGGTTGTCTGCCACAGCGTTGAACGCTGGGAAGTTGTACTCTTCGTAACCGGTCATCGGCCCGGCGATGTACACCACATTGGTGCGCTGGTTCGGCAACAGGACACAGGTCTTCTCCAACCCTTCCAGGGTGGTCAGGACTTCCTGCTTCAGTTCGTCCGTGTTCGCCTTGGTTTCGGCGTCACGCTCTTCTTGCCTTTCCCCACCATGTGGGATATAAGCATCGGCACGGCGCTTGTTATCACCGGCCTGCCAGAGAATATCCGACAGGGCAGAGACGACGTCGGTCGGACGCATCAGTCGAACAGACTGTTCAGCAGAGCGCCTTCCGGCAGCGGGTCGAGGACCGGCTCCTGGAACAGCACCGACTTGAGGAACTTGCCGGCCGGGAACGGACGACCGTCCACTTCACGATCTTCGGTGGACTTGATGACGTGGTAGACCACGCCGTCCACTTCCTTCGGGAACAGCGCGGCAGCCACGCCCATGGCCTCGTACTTGGCCAGGCCCTGCTGGGCGACGGCTTCGTCGGTATCGAACTTGGTCAGGTTCGAGGCGTAGATCGCACGCTGGTCAGCAGCGAGGTCCACGCCCAGCTGGTAAGCCAGTGCGTACACGTTCAGGTAGACCTGCTCGGCAGTGCCGGCGACGCTCGCCAGATAGCGCGGATGGCTGCCGTAGTTGGACTCTTCCAGACGATCCTTCAGGGCACGCAGGTTCTGTTCCAGCATGTACAGGCGATCGTGGATGCTGTTGATGGCCGCAGCGCGGTTGAAGGTCTGCGGGTCCAGCACC
>NW_016822259.1:0-1785 GCF_001698545.2 Rhinopithecus bieti | reverse complement strand
ACATTTTCCTGTTCTTCAGCCAATGAATGAAAAAAGATATAGAGAAGACACATTTGCTTTTTATCCACTTCACTTCCTCTCACTACTAGTCAGTGTGGGTACAGATGAGAGTAGCAGTTTTCTGGCAGGAGGGCCACTTCTCCGTAATAAAGAACACACTGAAAAAATAAAATTGGCATGTGCATCAATAGTGCTTCTTGTAAAATAAAGATTCATTTTGTTGATTTCCATTGAGCTCCTGTAATATTTGATCAAAAGCTAGCAAATACACAGTAGAAAAGGAAAAATGTTCTAAATAAGAATATTGTGAATGATTATTTTGTCAATATAAGTAAAAATATGACCTCACACTAATAGTCTCACCTATAGTTATATGACATCAAATACTAATTTTTATTTAAAATGTTATTTCATCTGAGTATTCAATTTATATCACCTGCCTTTGTTATTTCAATGCCTTCTTCACTTTATATCAGTGAAAACAGGCCAGCAGGTCCTAGAAACGCACGTGGTGCTGTTGCTACTTTAACAATGATCAGGTCAAGCATAATGGTTTATGCCTGTAATCCCAGCACTTTGAGAGGCTGAGGCAGGTGGATCACAAGTTCAGGAGCTCGAGACCAGCCTGGCCAATATGGTGAAACCCTGTCTCTACTAAAAATACAAAAATTGCCCGGTGCAGTGGCTCACGCCTGTAATCCCAGCAATTTGGGAGCCCGAGGCCAGTGGATTGCTTGAGGTCAGCAGTTCAAGACCAGCCTGGGTAATGTGGTGAAACCCCATCTCTCCTAAAAACACAAAAAATTAGCTGGGCGTGGTGGTGGGCACCTGTAATCCCAGCTACTCAGGAAGCTGAGGCAGGAGAATCTCTTGAACCTGTGAGGCCAAGGTTGCAGTTAGCCAGGATCATGCCACTGCACTCCACCCTCAGCAACAAAGTAAGACTCCTCTCAAAACAACAAAATTAGCTGGGTGTGGTGGCGGGCGCCTGTAGTCCCAGCTACTAAGGAGGCTCAGGCAGGAAAATCACTTAAACCTGAAAGCCAGAGGTTGCAGTGAGCTGAGATCACAACACTGCACTCCAGCCTGGGTGATCTAGAGAGACTCTGTCTCAAAACAAGAAAAAAAAAAAAAACCAGTGGTCACGAATAGTACTTGTTTGGTTGCTACTCACATGTCAAACACTGTTATTTTACTTAAGATGTTTTTTTCTTTTCTTTTTTTCTTTTTTGAGATGGAGTTTTGCTCTTGTTGCCGAAGCTGGAGTACAATGGCATGATCTCAGCTCACTGCAGCCTCTGCTCCCAAGGTTCACACAACTCTTCTGCCTCAGCCTCCCCAGTAGCTGGGATTACAGACACCTGCCACCATGCCCAGCTAATGTTTTGTATTTTTAGTAGAGATGGGGTTTCACCATGTTGGCCAGGCTGGTCTCGAACTCCAGACCTTAGGTGATCCACCCGCCTCGGCCTCCCAAAATGCTGAGATCACAGGCGTGAGCCACTGCATTCAGCCTGGTTTTCTATTTTTTTTTTTTCTCAATTTACTGGTAATATAAAATTCTTCGCTAAGAAGACTTTATCTTATTCAAATGTTTTATGAGATTTCATTGACATTTAACTGTCTGAATTATCTGGAATATTAAAATTTTTCATGAACTCAAATCAAGTACTATAGATAATCTTTTAGTAAAAGCTTTTCTGAGGTAGAGTAAGATTTATAACATTTTATTATCATATGGAAGAAGTGTATTAACCATGTTTTCAGCAATCACTCTGAATACAG
>NW_016822258.1:0-975 GCF_001698545.2 Rhinopithecus bieti | reverse complement strand
TAGCTTTTCAGGTGGGAGAGAGGACCCCACAATCCTGTCAGCCCCAGCTCTTCTTTCTGGCTGTTCTTGAGACCCTGAATGATCTTTGACCACGTGTAATTCATCTTTCTTGACTCAAGGTGAACCTCACTTCCAAGGAATCTCCATTCTTGGAGGGAACTCTTGGCTTCCTAGTATCTCCAAGAACTGGCCTGGAAGAGACAGAGAAATGTGGATGCATCTTGAGACACTCACAGTGTAAACTTGGTGCTTTTCAAAGACCCTCCCTCTACACTGACAGGGCTTAAGGAGACCTTGTGTCTGCTGCCAGGAGATGACAAAACCTTAAACGAGAAAGTCAAGAACCAGGATCACCGGAAAAGAAATGTACAGTCTCTAAACTCATAGACATGTTGGGGAACATCTGTGTGTTTGGATGTTTATTGTGTCCAAAGATGGATAAAGACTCAAAACTCACCAGCTGCAGTGGCTCACACCCTTAATCCCGGCAATTTGGGAGGCCAAGGCAGGTGGATCACCTGAGGTTAGGAGTTCGAGACCAGCCTGGCCAATATGGTGAAACCCCATCTCTACTAAAATACAAAACTTAGCAGGAAACCATGATATGAGCCTGTAAACCCAGCTACTTGAGAGGCTGAGGCAAGAAAGTCATTTGAACCTGGGAGGCAGAGGTTGCAGTGAGCTGGGATTGTCCCACTGCACTCCGGCCTGGGCAACAGAGACACTGTCTCAAAAAAAAAAAAAAAAAAAAAAAAAAAAAAAAAAAAAAAAAAACCTAACAAACAAAAATAAAATGCAAAAGCAAAAAGATTTTGGCTAAGTACTCCTGGCCTGGAAGGGCTCTTTGTTTTACATGCAATGCAGGTGATCTGTCCTGAAAAGAGGTCTCCTGGTCACAAAGTCTTACTTGGAAAGAGCTCCAAGTACACAGAGCCACAAGCCCATCAGCCATGGAGTTGCCTCTGCTGCCCAGGA
>NW_016822257.1:0-979 GCF_001698545.2 Rhinopithecus bieti | reverse complement strand
CAAGCTTTCGGAGAAACTGTTTTGTGTAGTGTAAATTCATCTCAGAGAGTAACACTTTTCTTTTTATGGAGCAGCGTGCTGACAGTTTTTGTGGAATCTGAAAAGGGATATTTATGAGCGCATTGAGGCCTATGGTGTAAAAGGAAGTATTCTCAGACAAAAACTAGAAAGAAGCTTTCTGAGAAACTGCTGTGTGATTTGTGATTTCATCTCACAGTGTTACATGATTCTTCTTATTGAACAGTTTGGTAGCACTGTTTGTGGGTAATCTGAGAAGGGATATTTTGTATCACATTGAAGCCTATGGTGACAAAGGAAATATCCTCAGATACAAACTAGAAAGAAGCTTTCTGAGAATCTGCTTTGTGATTTATTAATTCATCTCACAGAGTTACAGGATTCTTTCCATGGATCAGTTTGGTAGCACTGTTTTGGGGAATCTGAGAAGCGATACTTTGGATCACTTTGAAGAATATAGTGACAAACGAAATATTCTCTGAAAAGAACTGGAAGGAAGCTTTCTGACAAAGTTCTTTTTGACGTGTGAATTGATCTCACAGAGTTACACTGTACTATTCATGGAGGAGTTTGGTAACAGTGTTTTTGGGGAACATGAGAAGGAGTATTTTGGATCCCATTGGTGCCTAGGGTGACAAAAGAAGTATTCTCAGATAAATACTAGAAGAAGCTTTCTGAAAAAGTTATTTGTGATGTGTGAATTCATCTCACAGAGTTACACTGTTCTTTCATGGAGTAGTTTGCAAACCCTGTTTTTGTGGAATCTGCAACGTGATATATGGGAGTGCATTGAGGCCTATGGTGAAAAAGGAAATATCCTCAGAAAAAAACTGGAAAAAAGATTTCTGAGAAACTACTTTTGGATGTCTGAATTCAACTCAAAGAGATATACAGTTGTTTTCATTGAGGTGCTTGATAACACTGTATTTGTGGAATCTGCAATAGCATATTTGGGAGTGCA
>NW_016822256.1:0-1316 GCF_001698545.2 Rhinopithecus bieti | reverse complement strand
TTATTATTATTATTATTATTATTATTATTTGATACAGAATCTCATTCTGTCACCCAGGCTGGAGTGCAGTGGCATGATTCTGATCTCAGCTCAATGCAACCTCCATCTCCCAGGTTCAAGCAATTCTCTCACCTAAGCTTCTCGAGTAGATGGGATGACAGGCCCACACCACCACACCCAGATACTTTTCCTATTTTTAGTAGAGACAGTGTTTGGCCACGTTGGCCAGACTGGTCCTGAACTCCTGGCCTCAAGTGATCCGCCTGCCTCAACCTCCCAAAATACTGGGATTACAGGTGTGAACCACCGCGTCCTGCTGGGCTAACTACTTTAATAACCAGGACATCCTACTTACCCAAACCAGGAGGTTCTGACTTTCAATCTAGTATAAGTTTAATGCCAGGACATGGGCATAAAACAGACAAAGGCAATGGAAAATAGGGTAAAAGGTATAGAAGAAGCAGAAGTAGAAGGAGGAAGAGGAAGGGGAGAAGGGGGAGAGGGAAAGAGAAGGGGAAGGAGGAGAAAAAAACAGACTAGCAAGAGAAGAGACACATTAGGAAAATGCATGAGGAAAAGAAGGAACAAAACAAAAAGAAAGTAATTGAATAGAGCAGAAACAACGAAAAGAGGATGAAAATTTTTAAGAAAATCAGCCTCTTTATTTTCTAAAATTGTTGCTAATTTTACTCTTCGTTCTCTGTCTTTTACTTATTTCCCTCTGGCTTGATATAGAACTGCAACACCTCTTCTGACCCCACGAGCAATGCCCTCCACCAAACACAAACAGAGACACACAACACATTTTCATATTTCTTTGAGATTTTCCAAAGCTTTGGTTAATAAGAATCTAGTGGAATGGAGTAAGTATCCTTCCTTTTCTTTCTTTCTAAAATTGTTACATTGTCATTTCAGATCCCAAAATTACTACCTATTTTCATATACTTAAGAAAAATACCCATTAGGAATTGCATAATCATTTGATCATGGCTTTTAAGGCTCATGTCTGTATTTACCTCGATAAGCCACTGATGGTTTACCTCTATGAGCATTTAGGGTTTCTGTTGCTTGGGCTACTCCCAAATAAGTTAAGGGTATTTATACATTATTGGTAAGGATGATACGTAATGGTGAATAGGAAAAATATATTCTACATTGTAAGATGTTTTCAAATGTCCACTCATATTAAGTCACTGCATAATATGGCTTGACAGTCAGCTTTGTTGGAATTAAAAATGAGAACTGACAATAAAGACATAGAATGCTATTAAGAATGTTTAGAAAACTGAGGTAAAGTTGACCCAAAGTATTGCTTG
>NW_016822255.1:0-1316 GCF_001698545.2 Rhinopithecus bieti | reverse complement strand
ACCTATGAAGGACTAAGTATAAATTTTGAAACTGCAGTTGTCACTTGTTTGATTTTAGATAAAAATAAAAAATTAATAATTTGAGCTCATTAAAAAATTTTTTAAAAAAATTCTAGCCAGGTGCAGTGGTTCATTCCTATAGAGGCTGAGGTGGGCAGATCACTTGATATCAGGAGATTGAGATCAGCTTGGCCAACATGGCAAAACCCCATCTCTACTAAAAATACAAAAATTAGCTGGGTATGTTGGTGCATGACTGTAATTCCAGCTACTTGGAAGGCTGAGGCAAGAGAATCACTTTTGAGCCTGGAAGGCAAAGGTTGCAGTGAGCCAAGATTGTGCCACTTCACTCCTAGGTGACAGAACAAGACTATGTCTTGAAAAAGAAACAAAAAAAAAAAAAAGAAAATATCTTCTTCCAGTCCCATCAACATATTTGTTATACTGTGGTTTTTTTGTTTTTTGTTTGTTTGTTTTTGCTGTAGTTTTATGCTTATTAAAAAAAATAAACAGTTTAGATCTCTATAGTCTCTTGCAAGAACCATTACTGTCAATCTAATTTAGATTAATTAGTAAGAACCAAGCTCAATTGTTACCTTAAGCATAAATATTAATAAATATGCTATTCATTAAAAGTGTCCATAAGGTGTTTCATATGTTTCATATGGGGAACCATATTTCAATCATTATTTTTTCTTTAGTTATGATTGCAGAATGACAAAACCATGAGTCTTGTAGTGTTCCCATGTTATTACTTGCTGGTATGTATACTTCAATGAACAACTTGTAGAAGTTTTGAAATTCTTTTATTTTTCTATATGGTCATTCTGATTGTATATATTCAAAGTCACTTTTCTATGCACTTAAACTAATGATTTAAAAAGTAGGCTTGAAGTTTGTATATTATTTTTGTCTACTTAATTTCTCTTACTTTTATTGTACTTTCCAAAAGTATCATTTTGCGGAGGACTGAAATTTAAACAAGCAAAACTGGTTCTTTATCACAGAGAGTTTGGAAAGCATCATTCTGAAGCACAATTACAGATTTTCAAAATTTAATATTGTATACAATTTGAGTTCTTATTATTCAATTTGTTCAATTGCTCCCTTGTTATTAAGCAAACCATTTTACTGTCTTCCTGTTTCCAAGATTTGTTTTCAATAATAGCAATCCAATGAAAGCTTTAAAAGCTGAAGTAGTTTGGCACTTCATTTATGGAATATTTTGATTGAAAATTTCAAATGATTTTGAACAAAATGTTGCTGAAATTTAGAGGGCTCATTTGCAAAATGTTCAATACCATTTTAAGGCAATT
>NW_016822254.1:0-2833 GCF_001698545.2 Rhinopithecus bieti | reverse complement strand
ACTCCGTCTCTAAAGATCAAAACAAAACAAAAAAAGGAACTACTGTCAAACAATTTATAAAAGACATCCTGAAGGAGTAGCCAAGATTCCAAAAAGATAATGGTGTTTTACAAACAGCAGGAAAATGCCATTAGTAGACTGAATCTATCATGTAATTTCTCACGATTCTCTGGGTTTGCTCACTCAACTTGCTTTGGCTCCACATAGTATCAGCTGCACTGGCTACAGCAAGTGTAATCTAAGCTAGAGATTTCAAGAGAACCTCATTCCATGTCTAGTTGATCTGCTGGGATGACCAGAACACTGGGGACTCCATCTATTATATCTTCACCATCCAGAGCCTGTGCTTAGACTCTTGTGCAGCTATAACAGAATACTTGAAACTTGGTGATTTAAAAAGAAAAGAGGTTTATTTGACTCAGGTTGCCGGAGGTTAGTAAGTTCAAGAAGCATAGCACCAGCATTTGTTTGGCTTCTGGTGAGGACCTCCTGCTGCATCACGACATGGCAGAGAGGTGAAAGGGTTAGCAAACATGCTGGAAAAGGGATGAAACAAAAGGCATAACCTGGCTTTATAACTCTTGCTCAGCCCAGGTGCAGTGGCTCATGCGTGTAATCCCAGCACTTTGGGAGCCCAGGAGTTCAAGATCAGCCTGGTAACATGGTGAATCCCCATCTCTGTCCCCAGAAATACAAAAATTAGCCAAGGGTGGCGGCACATGCCTATAGTCCCAGCTACTTGAGAGGCTGAGGTGGGAAGATCACTTGAGTCCAAGAGGCAGAGGTTGCAGTGATGGGGGATCGCACCACTGCACTCCAGCATGGAGACAGAGTGAGACCCAGTCTCAAAACAAACAAACAAACAAACAAAAACTCTTTCTCGTAGTAATTAATCCAGTACCGGGAAAACTAACCTAGTCTTCCAAAAATGCATTCATTCGTTTATGAGAGTGGAGCCCCATGATCCAAACATTTCTTAAAAGACCCACTACCTTTCTATACTGTTACAAGGGTTATTATATTCCAACATGAGTTTTAGCAGGAATAAACCACATCCAAACCATAGCAGCCTTTCCCTCCATGTGGTCTCTCCAGTAACAGATCCCAGTCTTCCTTTACATGCTGCTCAAGGCTCCAAGGCAGCTTGGAACAGTCCAAGCAGCAGCAAGGACTATACTTAGGGGTGTACATGGTCACCCTTTACTGAAGTCAAAGTAACTCCAAAGTCTTTTGGTCAGAGTAAGTCACAAAGCCAAGCTAGGGTCATGGTAACAAGGGAATTACAGAAAGGGATGGATGCTAGGAGGCATTAATGATTGGGGCCATTCTGTAATAATTTGCAACAAACGAAGTCAACTTCGTGGATGTGTGAACAGTGAAGTCACACAGGGCTCCAGACTTAGAAGGAGCCCATGCTTGATTTAATGTTCCAATATCATCATTTGAAATTTCTAAAAACTTTTTGAAGAAGGGAACCCACATTTTCATTCTGCACTGGGTCCAACCAATTGTTTAGCATGACTGATCACGGATATGTTATTATGCATTACCCTAGGTGCACCCCAGCCCTACATTATGGGTCCTTCTCAACACAGGCTCTATTCATGGTTCTCTTGTCAATGAAGGATGGATGTAGCATAGGGCAAGAATACTGATTCTGGCTCCAGGAAGCTGGAGGCCAGCCTGTTTGAGTTCAACTCTTGTCACTAAAGACTCCACCCTCACTTTTTTGATCCCAGTTGAGCAGGAGATTCCTATTGACAGATGCTCTGAACCACCTGATGTTATAAGTTATAACAGGGCCCACTCATCATATAGAAAATATACTAAAATCAAAGCCATGATTGAAAAAGGGGGCATAGGCTAGGCACGGTGGCTCACGACTGTAATCCCAGTACTTTGGGAGGCTGGGGGGGTGGTGGTGGATCACAAGGTCAAGAGTTCAAGACCAGCTTTACCAACATGGTGAAACCCCATCTTTACTAAAAATACAAAAATTAGCCAGGTGTGGTGGTGGGCACCTGTAATCCCAGCTACTCAGGAGGCTGAGGTAGGAGAATCAGTTGAACCCAGGAGGCAGAGGTTGCAGTGAGCTGAGACTGTGCCATTGCACTCCAGCCTGAGTGACAGTGCAAGACTCTGTCTAAAAAAAAAAAAAAAGAAAAGAAAAAAGAAAGAGGGGGCATCATAAATGAGATGTCTCTCATACTTAGAGATGGCAGGGCAATAACAGAAAATACTTCTATGAATCTCAAATCCTGCAGTTTGCTAAAGGCAAATGCCTAGGCAAGATTCACTGAGTTGGACACAAGAATGAGGCATCAGTGATCACCACATGGCCTTAGTTTCTTCTAAGATGTCTTAATAGACACAACAGAAAATCCTCACTCAATATGACCTTATGGAACTGCTCAGTACAAGAGCCCCATTCGGAGATTCTGAGGAATCATTCTGGGTTATTGATTGAGTGATGCCGATGTTTTGACATGACAAATCAGCTCCAACCAATATCCCTTCCCAATGCCTAGGATATTAGCCTGATACTGGGATAATCCGTCACAAAGTCAAAGCAGAGCAGTAGCTGCAGGGTGAGTAAGAACTCTGTTTCACTGGGGGACAAACCCCATCTCATCCACACACACTCCACCCAGTGTTCTTTAGGATCACTTTACCACCTGAAAGTTTCTAAGAACCATAAAAAACCTTTGTTTATATTGATTATTCACATTTATCTCATTAAAATTAGAACTAAAATATTTTTTAAATAATTATTAATCATAAACCAGTGAATACAATTATTACATGCAAATATAAAGACCATAGTTTTTGAAAA
>NW_016822253.1:0-573 GCF_001698545.2 Rhinopithecus bieti | reverse complement strand
GGACCAACTGGATCTAACCGGATGGGACCGGATCAAACCGGATCAAACCGGATCAAACCGGATCCAACCGGATCAAGCCAGTCCAAACCTGATCAAACCGCATCAAACCGGATCAAACCAGATCAAACCGCATCAAACCGGATCGAACCGGATCAAACCAGATCAAACCAGATCAAACCAGTCCAAACCGGATCAAACCAGATCAAACCGGATCAAACCAGTCCAAACCGGATCGATCCGGATCAAACCAGATCAAACCGCATCAAACCGGATCGAACCGGATCAAACCAGATCAAACCAGATCAAACCAGTCCAAACCGGATCAAACCAGATCAAACCGGATCGAACCAGTCCAAACCGGATCGATCCGGATCGAACCAGATCAAACCGGATGAAGCCGGATGGAACCGGATCAAACCGGATCAAACCGGATGAAACCGGATCAAACCGGATGAAGCCGGATGGAACCGGATGAAACCGGATCAAACCAGATCAAACCGGATCATACCGGATCAAACCGGATGAAGCCAGATGGAACCGGATCAAACCGGATCAAACCGGATCATACCGGAT
>NW_016822252.1:0-641 GCF_001698545.2 Rhinopithecus bieti | reverse complement strand
GGGGGGGCGCCAGAGTCTCACTGGAATGCAGTGGCAGGATCTAGGCTCACTGCAACCTCCGCCTCCCGCGTTCAAGCAATTCTCTTGTCTCAGCCTCCTGAGTAGCTGGGACTACAGGCACCTGCCACCATGCTCGTCTAGTTTTTGTATTTTTAGTAGAGACGGGGTTTCACCTTATTGGTCAGGCTGGTCTCGAACTCCTGACCTCAGGTGATCCACCTGCCTCTGCCTCCCAAGGTGCTGGGATTACAGGCGTGAGCCACCGCGCCCGGCCGTGAATAGGTTTTCAATGGGACGAGGAGTGGAGGAAACACAGTGGAAATTACGATGAGTGCTAAAGAACAGATCACCCCAAGCTGTATTCACAGCCCAGGCCTGAAGGAAGTCTGGGTTCCCAGTCCATCCTGGTCTCTCCTCCCTCCTTCTGTCACACCCAAAGCTCAAGGCCCTCACCCCAAACGGTTAAGTCACCCCAGGCCTTTAAGACTTTCCTGCCTCCCCACTCTCCGTCCGACTCCCACTTCTATTCCTCCACTCCCTCAACCTCCGCACCTCATCACTCCACCGCCCTCCCGACCCCCTCCACCGAGCAGAAGGACGTGAACTAACTCACCTCCCAGTCGGTGCCTCTGAGATCTCCG
>NW_016822251.1:0-2160 GCF_001698545.2 Rhinopithecus bieti | reverse complement strand
ATGTTTCATCTTAATCTGTTGAGATAATCATGTGTTTTTTTGTTCTTTACGCTATTTATAGGGCTTAAAATAGTATATTAAGTGATTTTTTTCGTGTTAAATCAACGTTTAATTCCTAGAATAAGTCTCACTTGATATGGGTATAATTATTTTTATTTTGTATTGAATTCAGTTGGCTAGTTTTTTCTAAGGATTTTTACATCTCTATTCAAAAGGGGCATCAGTCTGTAGTTTACTTTTCATGTGATGTCTCTGTCTGGTTTTGATATTGGGGAAAAATAGCCATATAGAATAAATTTGGAAGTATTCCCTCCTCTTCTGTTCCTCAAAAGAGTTAATGAAGGATTTGTCTTAATTTTTAAGTATTTGATAGAATTTACCAGTGAAACTGTCTGCTTCTAGGTTTTCTTAGGGAATATTTTGATCACTGAATATCTCTACTTGTTATAGGTCTCTTCAGGTTTTTTTTTACTTCTTTTTGAGTCAGTTTTGGTAGTTTGTATCTTTCTAAAACTCTTTATAATTCATCTACATTTTATTATTTTTTGACATGAAAGTGTTCATAATATTCCCTTGTAATCATTTTTACTTACATACAACCAGTAATAATGCCCTTCTTTCATTCCTCATTTTAGTAACTTGAGTCTCCTTTCATTGTTTTCTTGGCAGGTGTAGCAAAAATTTTGTGAATTTTGTTGATACTTTGCAAATCTATTGGCATACTGACGTTCCCCTCTTGGCTTTCTATTCTTTATATTCTCTGTTTATCCTCACTCTAATCTTTCTTATTTTCTTCTTTCTGCTTGTTCTGGGTTTAGTTTGGTCTTTTTTTTTTTTTTTTTTTAATCTTTTTTTAAGTGAAAAATTAGTATTGATTCGAGGTCTTTTTTCTTTTATACTGGAAGCTTTTATAGCTTTTACAAATTTATCCCTGAATACTGCTTTGGTTGTATCCCATAAATTTTGGTATGTTATCTTTTCATTTTATCTTGACGTATTTCCTAATTTTTTTCTTTGACCTACTGATTGATTATTTAAAGGCACATTCTTTAATTTCCAAGTATTTATACCTTTCCTAGTTTTTCTCATTTTTTGTGTTTTTTTCCATTGTGGTTAGAGAGATATTTTGTATGACTGCAATCATTTTAAATATAATGAGACTTGTTTTTTAGCCTAATGTATTGTCTACCCTGAAAGATGTTCCATTTACACTTCAGAAAAATGAGTACTCTGTTGTTGAGTGTTCTGTATATGTTTGTTAGGTCCAATTGATTAGTAATATTGTTCAAATAGTCTATTTTCCTGGTTATCTTTTGTTTAGTGGTGATCTTTTGTAAAGTAGGTTATTAAAGTCTCTATTATTGTATAGTTATTTTTCTTTCTTCACTTCTGTGTGTTTTTGTTTCATTTATTTTAGGGCTCTGTTGTTAAATATGTGTTTATGTTTGATATGTCTTTCTGAAAGATTGGCCTTTGTGTCATTATAAAATGTTCTTTGTCAACATTAACAAATTGTTTCCTGAAAGATGGTTTTGTCTAATATTAGCAGCACCACTCCATCTTTCTTTTGATTACTGCTTACTTATATATCTTTCTGGATCCTTTTACTTTCAACCAATTTGTGTCTAAATATCAAGTGAATCTCTTGTAGACAGATAGCATATAGTTGAATCATGATCTTAAAAAGAGGTCTATTCTGCCCACTTCACCTTTTTTTTTTTTTTTTTTTTTTTTTGACATGGAGTTTCACTCTGTCACTCAGGCTGGAGTGCAGTAGCGCAATCTCGGCTCACTGCAGCCTCCCCTTCCTGGGTTCAAGTGATTCTCTTGCCAAGTAGCTGGAACTACAGGCATGTGCCACCACACCCAGCTAATTTTTGTATTTTTAGTAGAGACAGGGTTTTACCATGTTGGCCAAGCTGGTCTCGAACTCCTGATTTCAAGTGATCCGCTCCCTTTGGCCTCCCAAATGCTGGGATTACAGGTGTGAGCCACTGCGCCCAGCCCCATCTCACCTTTTAATCTTTCTATATGTAGTTACTCATAAATTAGCATCTCACCGCACCCGGCCCCATCTCACCATTTTGATCTTTCTATATGTAGTTACTCATAAGTTAGCATTCAGTTCTACCATTTTTCCATTGTTTTCTACGTGTCTTA
>NW_016822250.1:0-979 GCF_001698545.2 Rhinopithecus bieti | reverse complement strand
GCTTTTTCCTCTTTTTTATTGGACGACATTTCACTTTTTGCCGTAGTCTTAAATGTGCTCCGAATACCACTCTTTTGGTTTTGGAACAGTGTTCAATCTGTGCCTTATGAGAAGAAAGTTACAACTCCCTGAGTGGAATGCGAACATCATGAAGCAGTTTCTCAGAAAGCTTTTCTCCAGTTTTTTTCTCACAATATTTCCTATTTTACCATAGGCCCGAATGTGATCCCAAATATCCTTTCACGGATCCATCCATGAGGGAGTTTCCAAGCTCTGTAATGTAAACAAAAGCTTCATCTCTGTGAGATGAATAAACATAGCAAAAAGTAGATTCACAGAAAGCTTCTTTCCAGTTTTTATCTGAAGATATTTCCTTTTTCACCAGACCTGAATGTGCTCCCAAAGGTCCCTTCGTGGATCCGTCCATGAGAGTTTCCAAGGTGCGTAATGTAAAGATAGCTTTTACTATGTGAGATGATTACACATATCACAGAGTAGTTTCCTACAAAGTGTCTTTCCAGGTTTTGTCTGAGGCTTTTTCCTTCTCTCACCATCGGCATCAACATACTCCCGAATATCACTTGGTACCTGTTTCTCCAAAAGGGTTTCCCCGACGCTGTATGAGAACAAAGGTATAACACGGTGACTGGAATGCACATGTCACAAAGCAGTTCCTCAGAAAGCTTCTCTCCAGTTTCAGTCTGAACATATTTCCTTTTTCACCGTTAGCCTCAAAGTGCTTCCGAATATCCCATCACACGCTAAACATGCACAGGGTTAAAAAACTGCTCAATGAAAAGAGAGGCTTCATTGAGCAAGAGTAATGAAGAAGACACGGGGCAGTTTCACAGAAAGCTTCCTACTGGATTTTTCCGGGGGATATTTCTTTCTCCATATTCTAAGGATCGTTCCCAAATGTCCTTCCTCGGATGACACAAAAAGAGTGACTTCATGTTGCTCAGTCCAAAGAATTGTTTAA
>NW_016822249.1:0-1783 GCF_001698545.2 Rhinopithecus bieti | reverse complement strand
AAAAAAAAAAAAAAAAAAAACATAAAATAATTTAATATCATTAAATGAAAAGGACAGAAATCTAGATTTTATATTCCAGCTGGGAGCAGTGGCTCACGCCTATAATCCCAACACTTTGGGAGGCTGAGGCGGGTGGATCACGTGAGATCAGGAGTTCAAAATCAGCCTGGCCAAAATAGTGAAACCCTGTCTCCACTAAAACTACAAAAATTAGCTGGGTGTGGTGGCCCACGCCTGTAATCCCAGCTACTCAGGAGGCTGAAGCATGAGAATCACTTGAAACCAGGAGGCAGATGTTGCAGTGAGCCGAGATGGCGCCACTGCACTCCAGCCTGGAGACTCTGTCTCAAAAAAAGAAAAAGAAAAGAATACGTAAATATTTTATATTTTATATTCTGTTAGACTTTGGGCTGCAAGTTATTTGAGAAAAAGGCATGAAATTGGCCATGAGAAAAAGCCATGAAATTAGCCCTATTAAAATACAACAAGGATTTCTCAGCCTAATCCAAACAGTGTCGATGAATCATTTCTTGATTGAGCTTGAGGTGCATATAAACAACTAGAAGCAATTCAGCTGTGTATTTCAATGCTTCAATGAAGGGAAGGCTTTGCCCACTGCTCCCTAGTTGATCCAAATGGTTTTTTTTTGGTGCGGGGGGGTGGGGTCGGAGTCTCACTCTGTCGCCCAGGCTGGAGTGCAGTGGCCGGATCTTAGCTCACTGCAAGCTCAGCCTCCCGGGTTCACGCCATTCTCATGCCTCAGCCTCCCGAGTAGCTGGGACTACAGGTGCCCGCCACCACGCCCGGCTAATTTTTTTGTATTTTTTAGTAGAGACGGAGTTTCACCATGTTAACCATGATGGTCTCGATCTCCTGACCTCATGATCCGCCCACCTCGGCCTCCCAAAGTGCTGGGATTACAAGCGTGAGCCACATCGCCCAGCCTTTTTTTTTTTCTTTTCTTTTAAAGAGAAAATCAAGGTTTTCTTTTGTTTTTGTGTGTTTGGTTGGTTAGTAATTTACAGACTATGCAACAGTGCTGTTCCCCAATATATGCATAAGGCAGGAGAGAGTGGGATTTGTTTGCTTGCTTGTTTTGGAAACATACTGATGTTACTTACTGAGCCTCCAAAGCACTCCCTATCTGGCTGCCCCCAAGTTCAGGCAGATGAGCATTCTGAGAGCTGCTCAAAGGTATACAGTTTTTTCTAGGTATCAGATGGCAAGCCTACAATCTGTTGAAGAATTTCTCACCTAATTTTCACCTCTGTATATTACTCACCAATTTTACATCGATTCTCTCCTCCAAAAAAATGATAAGCATTCCCATGGTCACATCCTGGATGGATCTTAAAGAGTATTGGAAATAGCACATGCAGCTGTTAGCTTCTCCAAACACACAATCCAAAGCATTTAAATGCCCAGTCTGCAATGCTGGCAGTGAAAGACAAGAATAACAGTTACTTTTTATACCAAAGATAAATACCGGATGATGCCTGAAAAAGGCAGGGTCAGCCTAACTCATAGGCAGAGAAGAATACCACCAATGTCAACGGCAGGAAAAGCTCCCTGGGAAGGAGGCACAGGCTTGACTAATTAACCGTCTTTTAAAGGAAAGAGCAACATGGGTTTGTTAAATGTTGAAAATACTGCTCTCAACTGCTTTTTGGCGCGGTGGCTCATGCCTACAATTCCAGCATTTTGGGAGGCTGAGGCAGGTGGATCACTGGAGATCAGGAGTTTGAGACCAGCTTGGCCAAAATGGTGAAACCCCGTCTCTTTT
>NW_016822248.1:0-1783 GCF_001698545.2 Rhinopithecus bieti | reverse complement strand
CATGCTCATCATCACTCGCCATCAGAGAAATGCAAATCAGACAGCTTCTTTCTAGTTTTTATCTCAGGGTATTTCCTTTTCCACCACCGGCTTCCATGCACTCCCAAATATCCCTTCACAGACACCACAAAAACAGTGATGCCAAAATGCTCTATCAGCAGAAAGCTTTAACTCTATGAGATGAATGCACACATCACAAAGGAGTTATCAGAGACTTTCTCTCCAGTTTCTACCTGAAGATATTTCCTTTTTCAACATTGGCCTCTATGCGCTCCCAAATATCCCTTTGCATTTTCCATGAAACAGTGTTAACAAACTGCTCAATGAAAAGAAAGATATAACTCTGTAAGATGAATACACCCATCACAAAATAGTGTCTCAAACAGCGTCTTTCTAGGTTTTATCTGAGGATATTTCCTTTGTCATCATAGGCTTCAATGTGATTCCAAATGTCCCTTCTCAGATTCCACAAAGACACTGTTACCCAACTGCTCCATGAAAGAAGTCGTGTAACTCTGTGAGCTGAATTAGCAAATCAGAAAGCATTTCCTCAGAAAGCTTCTTTCTAGTTTTTATATGAGTGTATTTCCTTTGTCACCTTAAGCTTCAATGCACTCTGAAATATCCATCTATAGATTCCACGAAAACAGTGTTAAGAAACTACGCAATGAAACGAACGGTATAACTCTGTGAGTGGAGTTCACACATCACATAGAACTATCTCAGAAAGCTTCTTTCTAGATTTTATCTGAGGATATTTTCTTTGTCACCATATTCTTCAATGTGCTCCCATATATCCTATTGTGAATGCCACAAAACAGTGTTATCTAACTGCTCATTGAAAAGACCAGTGTAACTCCATGAGATGAGTTCCCACATAGCAAAGAACTTTCTCAGAAAGCTTCTTTCCAGTTTTTATCTGAGAATATTTCCTTTTCACCATAGGCTTCAATGTTATTCCAAATACCCCTTCTAGCATTCCACAAAAACTGTACTAACAAACTGATCCATTAAAGGAATCAGGTAAGTCTGTGAGATGAATTCACAAAACACCAAGAAGTTCCTTGGAAAGCTGCTTTCTAGGTTTTGTCTGAGGATATTTCCTTTGTCCCCATAAGCTTAAATGCTCTCCAAAATATAACATTTCAGATTCCATGAAAACAGTGTTAGCAAACTACTCAATGAAATGTACATTGTAAAGCTGTGAGATGAATTCACACATCACAAAACAGTTTCTCAGAAAGGTTCTTTATAGTTTTATCTGAGGATATTTAGTTTTCAAAACAGGCTTCAATGGTCTCCTAAATATCTGTCATGAAAACAGTGTTAGGGAACTGCTCCATGAAAAGAAAGGTGTATCTCTATTAGATGAATTCACACATTACAAAGAACTTTCTCTTAAGCTTCTTTCTAGTTTTTTACTGAGAATATTTCCTTTGTCACCATAGGCTTCAATGTGATTCAAAATATCCCTTCTCAGATTCTCCAATAACAGTGCTACCAAACTGCTCCATGAACAGAATGGTGTAACTCTGTGAGATGTATTCACACATCTCAAAGTTGTTTCTCAAAAGCTTCTTTCTAGTTTTATCTGAGGACATTTTCTTATTCATCATATTCCACAACGTGCTCTGGAACATTGCATCCCAGATTCCATGAAAAAAGCGTTATCAAACTTCTCAATGAAAAGAACAGTGTAACTCTGTGAGAGGAATTCGCACATCACAAAGAAGTTTCTCAGAAAGTTTCCTTCTAGATTTTGTCTGAGAATATTTCCCTTTGT
>NW_016822247.1:0-1173 GCF_001698545.2 Rhinopithecus bieti | reverse complement strand
TATATTGTATTATATATTTATATATATCCAGGACTTATATAATTTTAAATTATATAAATTTCTGTAATTTAAAATTATATAATTTTAAATTAAATGTGTATACATTTTTTAAAAAGTATAAAATGTATATTTTATATTTCATAAGAGTGTTTCCACTGGGTTGGAAACACAGTCTAAAGCACTGGGTTCCTTTGGAAATCTCTTGGAAACATGTTTCATTTCCTGCAGGACGTGGTGCTGATGAGGGCCCTGCGAGACATGAACCTGCCCAAGTTTGTGTTTGAAGATGTTCCTCTTTTCCTCAGTTTGATTTCGGATCTGTTTCCTGGGCTGGACTGCCCTCGCGTCCGCTACCCTGACTTCAATGATGCGGTAGAGCAGGTCCTGGAGGAGAACGGCTATGCGGTCCTACCCGTCCAGGTAAAGCCGGGAAAATGAGCTCCCTGTGGCTGTGCATCCTTTCCATTGGCTTTTTGTTTTTTCAGTTCTTTAAAAATATATGTATAGTAAAATACTCAAAAGTTTCACCATCTTAACCATTTTTCCCCATTTTTAAATCGTGGTAAAATACACATAACAATATTTACCCTCTTACCTACTTGTAAATGTAGAGTTTGTTAGGTCCGGTGCAGTGGCTTACGCCTGTAATCCCAGCACTTCGGGAGGCTGACCAACATGGAGAAACCCCATCTCTACTAAAAATACAAAAATTAGCTGGGTGTAGTGGCGCTCGCCTGTAGTCTCAGCTTCTTGGGAGGCTGAGGCCAAGAGAATTGCTTGAACACGGGAGGTGGAGCTTGCAATGAGCCAAGATCGTGCCACTGCACTCCAGCCTGGTGACAGAGCGAGACTGTCTCAAAAAATAAAAAAAAAAGAAAAGAAAAAATGTAGAGTTTGGTAGCACTAAGTACATTCACATTACTGTGCAACCATCACCATTATCCATCTCCAGAACGTTTTCATATTGCAAAACTAAAACCCTGTCCCTGTTAACTACTTACCTTCTCCCCTCCCTCCAGCCGCTGGCAACCTTGCTCGACTTCCTGTCTCTACACATTTGACTACTCTAGGTACCTCCTATAGGTGGAAATTTTTGTCTTTTTGTGTCTGGCTTATTTCACTAACAGTGTTCTCAACATTTATCCATGTTGTGGCATGTGTCAGAATTTCTTC
>NW_016822246.1:72825-76547 GCF_001698545.2 Rhinopithecus bieti | reverse complement strand
ACAGCATATATTGCAGAACAGCAAATATTGCTGCCCGATCATTCCTCTAGAAGCTTTGTCCCAGAGGGGTAGCTGCCTATATGATGTGTCTATTGGCCCCTCCTGGGAGATATTTCCCAGTTAGGCTTCATGGAGGTCAGGGACCCACTTGAGGAGGCAGTCTATCCATTCTCAGAGTTCAAATGCCGTGCTGGGAGAAACACTGCTCTCTTCAGAGCTGTCAGAGAGGGAGGTTTAAGTCTGCAGAAGTTGTCTGCTGCCTTTTGTTCAGCTATGCCCTGCCCACAGAGGTGGAGTCTAAAGGAGGTAGGCCTTGTTGACCTGCAGTGAGCTCTGCTCAGTTTGAGCTTCCAGGCCGCTTTGTTTACCTACTCAAGCCTCAGCGATTGCAGAAGCCCCATCCCCAGTCAAGCTGCCACCTCACAGTTCAATCTCAGACTGCTGCGCTAGCAGTGAGCAAGGCTCCCTGGGCGTGGGACCCCCTGAGCCAGCCACTGGTGAGAATCACCTTGTCTGCTGGTTGCTAAGACCTTGGGAAAAGTGCAGTATTTGGGCAAGAGTGTCCCATTTTTCCAGGTAATCTGTCAGGGCTTCCCTTGGCTAGGAAAGGGAAATCTCCCGACCCCTTGCACTTCCTGGGTAAGGCGATGCCCTGCCCTGCTTCAGCTCTCCCTCCATGGGCTGCACCCACTGTCCAACCAGGCTCAGTGAGATGAACAAGGTACCTCAGTTGGAAATGTAGAAATCACCCATCTTCTGCGTCAATCATGCTGAGAGCTGCAGACCAGAGCTGTTCCTATTTGGCCATCTTGGAATGCCCCCCATAAGTTTTATTAAACAGTATTAGTGGGGAAACATTTCAAGGGCTTTCGAAGAAGCACATTTGTCTTGTATTGTTTGTCCAAAATTCAACCCAGGAAAAACAATTCAGACAGTTATATGTTATCTTGACCTGTCTAGTGAACCTTTTGAGATTTGGCAAATGGATTTCATCTAGCTACTTCCCATTCAATGTTATAAATATGTTCTTGTTATAATTTGTGTTTTCTCATTGGGTAGATATGTTCACCTGCTGACATGCCACTGCCTCAGCTATTATAAAACTGCTATTAGGACAGATTATTACTGATGGGGAATACCTTCAGTGTTACATAGTGACCAAGGAACTCATTTCACTGGCCATGTTATAAAACACATTTGTGAATCATGGCTCATATTAGAATACTCTTTATTGTGCCTACCATTTCTAATCTTGCACATGAGTGGAAAGAACAAACGGCATCATCAAAACTAAACTGGTAAAATTTGTGGAAACTTTACAATTGCCTCTGGCCCTATTAAATCAAAGGTCTGCATATTTTGGAAAACATGAGTTGTTACCTTTTGAAATGATCATTGGATGGCAGATGCATTTAGTTTCCTCTGCCTTTGATATTCATTCGATTAAAGGAGACATTCTCTAATAAAATAAAAAAATAATTAAGGCTAAAGGTAAAAATCATATGCTGGTAGTACAATATTTCCACAGTGTGCTCCCAGGAGATAAAGACATAAAACATCACAGCCTTTAGCCTGGTGATTTTTCTCTGTTGCAAGAGGCATTTACAACAGGATATCCTTCAACCTCCATGGAAATGTCCCTGTTAGATCCTCCTTACCAATTCCAGCGCTGCCAAACTAAAAGGCATTGGCTCTTTTATTCATGTTTCTCAGTAAAAAAATATCCTGCTGCTTTCTGGAATTCAGAAGCAATCAGAAACTTAAAGCTTCCTCTGACCTGGAAGTGAAGCAGACAACAGCTGAAGTTGACTGCTCACCCAACAACACCCTGTATGTGAATAAGCTCCCTGAAATATTCAGCTTGTTATATATTGCTTTCTCTATATGCTTGGTTTTTGCCTTCTCTTTCCTTGTACAATGGTTACCTTGAATCGTATCATGGTTGAGCAAGGATGTGTTTGCACTGTAGCCAATACCCACTGCTACACTTGGATAAGTACTTCTAATAAAGTAGAGATCAACTTGGAAAAACCCATGCGCATACTAAATAGGAAATTAGAGTATCCAGTGTTAAAATGTTTGGCTTTTTGATCTCATCAGCTGACTACCCTCTAACATCAGAACATGGCCAAAATTCAGTCTTCAACTTTTGTTACTCATTACTGTGGTTATTGTCACCATTGTTGTTCTTGTTGTAATATTTAAGTTATTTATATTATTCCTCACCCAAATTTGCTTAGAAATAACAGGGTAACCAAAGTAATGGTTGCCAGGATGCTCAATATGGTCAATCAAGCCTATGGTTCAGAAAAGACATCTGATTTGACAACTTTTTTGGGACCTAAGCAGACTGGAGAGCACTCCCCTCAAAATCTCATTATTCAAATGTGGCCCAGTCTAGCCATACACACTTTTAGACATTGAGATCTTTCAACAAAAGTCATGACTCCCTAAGACAGGCCCATCCAGGCAGTGAGGGAAAAAATCAGACTCACTAATTGATCTGCAATGTTTTCTGGAAAAAATATTGATCAAAAGAGGTAAATATGAAAGAAAAGGATGTATTAAGGCTAAGACTTTAAAGTGGAGTCAGGAGATTGTGAGATGATTGCATCCTCACATGCTGAGTAAAGCCACAGGATGTTCCAATAGACTTGGATAATAACAGAAGTCAGTATCCTCTGGCCTTTAACATCTCTCAGTTGAGAGTACCCTAATAAAACAATCAGAATGAGTTTGCAATTTAGGATTCCTGCATAACCAATGAACTGTCTTTGAAGACAACTTTTTATGGACAGCCCATAATGAAAAAAAACCTTTCCTGAGCTTCTATAAGAGGATGTTAATTGGGATTGCCATGATTCAATATACATGAATTGTAATTTTTAAAAAATTATACTTTAAGCTCTGAGATACATGTGCAGAATGTGCAGGTTTGTTACATAGGAATACACGTGCCAAGGTGGTTTGCTGTACCCAGCGACCCGTCATCTACATTAGGCATTTCTCCTAATGCTAACCCTCCCCTAGCCCACGACCCCAATAGGACCTGGTATGTGATATTTCCCTCCTTGTGTCCATGTGTTCTAATTGTTCAACTCCCACTTATGTGTGAGAATATGCGGTGTTTGATTTTCTGTTCTTGTGTTAGTTTGCTGAGAATGATGGTTTCCAGCTTCATCCATGTCCCTACAAAGGACGTGAACTCATCCTTGTTTATGGCTGCTTAGTATTCCATGGTGTATATGTGCCACATTTTCTTCATCCAGTCTATCATTGATGGGCATTTGGGTTGGTTCCAAGTCTTTGCTATTGTGAACAGTGCTGCAATAAATATATGTGTGCATGTGCACGTGTCCTAATAGTAGAATTACTTATAACACTTGGGTATATACCCAGTAATGGGATTGATGGGTTAAATGGTAGTTCTGGTTCTAGATCCTTGAGCAATCACCACACTGTCTTCCACAATGGTTGAACTAATTTACACTCCTACTAACAGGGTAAAAGCATTCCCATTTCTCCACATTTTCTCCAGCATCTATTGCTTCCTGACTTTTTAATGATCGCCATTCTAACTGGTGTGAGATGGTATCTCACTGTGGTTTTGATTTGCATTTCTCTAATGACCAGTGATGATGAGCTTTTTATCATGTTTGTTGGCTGCATAAATGTCTTCTTTTGAAAAGTGTCTGTTCATATCCTTTGCCCACTTTTTGATG
>NW_016822246.1:62648-70441 GCF_001698545.2 Rhinopithecus bieti | reverse complement strand
TCTAATTCTGTGAAGAAAGTTAATGGTAGCTTGATGGGGATAGCACTGAATCTATAAATTACTTTGGGCAGTAGGGCCATTTTCACGATATTGATTTTTCCTATTCATGAACATGGAATGTTTCTCCATTTGTTTGTGTCCTCTCTTATTTTCTTGACCAGTGGTTTGTATTTCTCCTTGAAGCAGTCCTTCACACCCCTTTTAAGTTGTATTCCTAGGTATTTTATTCTCCTTGTAGCAATTGTGAGAATAGGAGTTCACACATGATTTGACTCTCTGTTTGTCTATTATTGGTATATAGAACTGCTTGTGATTTTTGCACATTGATTTTGTATTATGAGACTTCACTGAAGTTGCTTATCAGCTTAAAGAGTTTCTGGGCTGAGACGATGGGGTTTTCTAAATACACAATCATGTCATCTGTAAACAGAGACAATTTGACTTCCTTTTTTCCTATTTGAATACCTTTATTTTTTTCTTTTGCCTGATTGCCCTGGGCAGAACGTCCAATACTATATTGAATAGGAGTGGTGACAGAGGGCATCCTTGTCTTGTGCCAGTTTTCAAAGGGAATGCTTCCAGTTTTTGCCCATTCAGTATGATATTGCCTGTGGGTTTGTCATAGATAGTTCTTATTATTTTGAGATACATTCCATCATTACCTAGTTTACTGAGAGTTTTTAGCACGAAGGGCTGTTGAATTTTATCAAAGGCCTTTTCTGCATCTATTGAGATAATCATGTGGCTTTTGTCATTGGTTCTGTTGATGTGATGCATTACGTTTATTGATTTGTGAATGTTGAACCAGCCTTGCATCCCAGGGATGAAGCCGACTTGATCATGGTGGATAAACTTTTTGATGTGCTGCGATGGATTTGGTTGTGAGTATTTTATTGAGGACTTTTGCATCAATGTTCATCAGGAATATTGGCCTGAAATATCCTTTTTTTGTTGTGTCTCTGCCAGGTTTTGATATCAAAATGATGCAGGCCTCCCTCACAAAATAAATTAGGAAGGATTCCCTCTTTTTCTGTTGTTTGGAATAGTTTCAGAAGGAATGGTACCAGCTCCTCTTTGTATCTTTTGTGGAATTCAGCTGTGAATCTGGCCCTGGGCTTTTTTTGGTTGGTAGGCTATTAATTACTGCCTCAGTTTTAGAACTTGTTATTTGTCCTTTCAGGGATTCGACCTCTTCCTGGTTTAGTCTTGGGAGAATGTATGTGTCCAGGAATTTATCCGTTTCTTCTAGGTTTTCTAGTTTATTCACGTAGAGGCATTTATAGTATTCTCTGATGGTAGTTTGTATTTCTGTGGGATCAGTGGTGATATCCACTTTATCATTTTTTATTGTGTGTACTTGATTCTTCTCTCTTTTCTTCTTCATTAGTTTGGCTAGTGGTCTATTTTGCTAATCTTTTCAAAAAGCCAGCTGCTGGATTCTTTGATTTTTTAGAAGAATTTTTCGTGTGTCTATCTCCTTCAGTTCTGCTCTGATCTTAGTTATTTCTTGTCTTCTGCTAGCTTTTGAATTTTTTGCTCTTGCTTCTCTAGTTCTTTTCATTGTGATGTTAGGGTGTCACTTTTCTTTCTTTCCTTTTTTCTCTTGTGGGCATTTAGTGCTATGTATTTTCCTCTAAACAGTGCTTTAGCTGTGTCCCAGAGATTCTGGTACGTTGTGTCTTTGTTTTCATTGGTTTCAAATAACTTATTTATTTCAGCTTTAATTTAGTTACTTACATAGTAGTCATTCGGGAGAAGGTTGTACAGTTTCCATGTAGTTGTGCTGTTTTGAGTGAGTTTCTTAATCCTAAGTTCTAATTTGATTGCACTGTGGTCCAAAATATTTTTTTTTAAATGATTTCCATTCTTTTGCATTTGTTGAGGAGTGTTTTACTTCCAACTATGTGGTCAATTCTAGAAGAATTGCCATGACATGCTGAGAATAATGTATATTTTGTTGATCTGGGGTGGAGAGTTCTGTAGATGTCTATTAGTTTTCCTTGGTCCAGAGCTGAGTTTGAGTCCTGAATATCCTTGCTAATTTTCTGTCTCATTGATCTGCCTAATATTGAGAGTGGGGTGTTAAAGTCTCCCAATATTATTGTGTGGGAGTCTGAGTCTCTTTGTAGGTCTCTAAGAACTTGCTTTGTAAATCTGGGTGCTCCTGTATTGGGTACATATATATTTAGGATAGCTATCTCTTCTTGTTGCATTGTTCCCTTTACCATTATGTAATGCCCTTCTTCGTCTTTTTTGATCTTTGTTGGTTTACAGTGTTTTATCAGTGATTAGGATTGTAACCCCTCCCTTTCTGGCTTTCCATTTGCTTGGTAAATATTCCTCCATCCCTTTGTTTTAAGCCTATGTGTGTCTTTCCACGTGAGATGGGTCTTCTGAATACAGCACAGCGATTGGTCTTGACTCTTTATCTAATTTGCCAGTCTGTGTCTTTCAATTGGGGCATTTAGCCCATTTAAATTTAAGGTTAGTATTGTTCTGTGTGAATTTGATCCTGTCATTATGATGCTATCTGGTTATTTTGCCCATTAGTTGATGCAGTTTCTTTATAGTGTCGATGGTTTTTACAATTTGGTATGTTTTTGCAGTGGCTGATACCTGTTTTTCCTTTCCATATTTAGTGCTTCCTTCTGGAGCTCTTGTAAGGTAGGCTTGGTGATGACAAAATCTCTCAGTATTTGCTTGTCTGGATTTTATTTCTCCTCCTTCATTTATTAAGCTTAGTTTGGCTGGTTATGAAATTCTGGGTTGAAAATTCTTTCTTTAAGAATGTTGAATATGGCCCTCCACTCTCTTCTGGCTTGTAGGGTTTCTGCAGAGAGATCCACTGTTCGTCTGATGGACTTCCCTTTGTGGGTTATCCGACCTTTCTCTCTGACTGTCCTTAACATTTTTTCCCTTCATTTCAGCCTTGGTGAATCTGATGATCATGTGTCTCAGGGTTGCTCTTCTCGAGGAGTATCTTTGTGGTGTTCTCTGTATTTCCTGAATTTGAATGTTGGCCTGTTTTGCTAGGTTGGGTAAGTTCTTCTGGATAATATCCTGAAGAGTGTTTTCCAACTTGGTTCCATTCTCCCGTTTACTTTCAGGTACAACAGTCAAACGTAGGTTTGGTCTTTTCATATAGTCCCATATTTCTTGGAGGCATTGTTCATTCCTTTTCATTTTTTTTCTCTAATCTTGTCTTCACACTTTATTTCATTATGTTGATCTTCAGTGTCTGATACCTTTCTTCTGCTTGATTGATTCGGCTATTGATACTTGTGTATGCTTCACGAAGTTCTCGTGCTGTGTTTTTCAGCTCCATCAGATCATTTATGTTCTTCTCTGAATGGGTTATTCTAGTTAGCAATTCATCTAACTTTTTTTTCAAGGTTCGTAGCTTCCTTGCATTGGGTTAGAATATGCTCCTTTAGCTTGGAGGAGTTTGTTATTATCCTCTGTCTGAAGCCTACTTCTGTGAATTCATCAAACTCATTCTCCATCCAGTTTTGTTACCTTGCTGGGGAGGAGTTGTGATCCTTTGGGGGAGAAGATGAGTTCTGGTTTTTAGAATTTTCAGCCGTTTTGTGCTGTTTCTCCCCATCTTCATGGATTTATCTATCTTTGGTCTTTGATATTGGTGACCTTTGGATGGGGTTTGAGTGGACGTCCTTCCTGTTGATGTTGATGCTATTCTTTTCTGTTTGTTAGTTTTTCTTCTAACAGTCAGGCCCCTCTGCTGCAGGTCTGCTGGAGTTTGCTGAAGGTTCACTCCAGACCCTGTTTGCCTGGGTATCAGCAGCAGAGGCTGCAGAACCGCAAAGATTGCCTGCTCCTTCCTCTGGAAGTTTCATCTCAGAGGGGCACCCACAAGATGCCAGCCAGAGCTCTACTGTATGTCAACCCTTCCTGGGAGGTGTCTCCCAATCAGAAGGCATGGGTGTTAGGGACCCACTTGAAGAGACAGTCTGTCTTTTAGCAGAGCTTGATCACTGTGCTGAGAGATCTGGCGCTCTCTTCAGAAACGACAGGCAGGAACATTTAAGTCAGCTGAAACTTTGCCTACAGCTGTCCCTTCCCCCAGGTGGTCTGTCTCAGGGAGATGGGAGTTTTATCTATAAGCCCCTGACTGGGTCTCCTGCCTTTCTTTCAGAGATGCCCTGCCCAGAGTGGAGTAATTTAGAGAAGCAGTCTGGCTACAGAGGCTTTGCCAAGCTGCGGTGAGCTCTGCCCAGTTCGAACTTCCTGGTGGCTTGTTTACACTGTGAGGGAAAAACCTCCTACTCAAGCCTCAGTAATGGTGAATGCCCCTCCCTCCACCAAGCTCGAGTATCTCAGGTCGACTTCAGACTGCTGTGCTGGCAGTGAGCATTTCAAGCTAGTGGATTGTACCTTGCTGGGCTCTGTAGCGGTGGGATCCACTGAGCTAGACCACTTGGCTCCCTGGCTTCAGCCCCCTTTCCAGGGGAGTGAACAGTTCTGTCTTGCTGGCATTCCAGGTGCCACTGGGGTATGAAAAAAAACTCCTGCAGCTAGCTCAGTGTCTGCCCAAATGGCTGACCAGTTTTGTGCTTGAAACGCAGGGCCCTGGTGGCATCAGCACCCGAGGGAATCTCCTGGTCTGTGGGCTGCAAAGACCATGGGAAAATCATAGTTTCTGGACTGGAGTGTATGGTTCCTCATGGCACAGTCTCTCAAGGCTTCCCTTGGCTAGGGGAGGGAGCTCCCCGACCCCTTGCACTTCCTGGGTGAGGTGACACCCCATCCTGCTTCTGATTGCCCACCTTGGGCTGCACTCACTCTCTAACCAGTCCTAATGAGATGAGCCGAGTACCTCAGTTGGAAATGCAGAAATCACCTGCCTTCTGCGTTAATCTCGCTGGGAGCTGCAGACTGGAGCTGTTCCTATTTGGCCGTCTTGCCTCCTCTTGCCGAATTGCAATTCTTTATTTCTCAAGCAAATTCTATTTTCTTTGACCTCTGTGTAAATGTTTTGTTTAGTTAAAATGGAAGATTTATCTTTTGAAAACATTTTGTGGTCTCCTTTGGTCTCCTTCTGCCTTACATTCTGACCATTATCTATGCCACTCTAAATATCTGCATTGCTACCCACTTTTCATCTGTGAAACCTCTTGTCAAACTGCAAGTACTTCAGGATGCTTTCTCAGACAAGAGAAATGAGAACCAGACTTTCAGATACCTCAGTGTTCTGCTGGTTGATTGGATCCACTTCTGTCCTCCACCTTCTATCAAATAATTCCTTTCTAATCTATACTGATTCAAACATGTTTTATTAAAAAAATACAAAGCAGAATGCAAAGCTTCTCAAGAAACAATATAGTTGCTACTTAATATGCTGTATCATTAGATGCATTTATTCAAGTGTTTTGTGTATATGAAGTATTTAAATATGTATATGTATATATTCATAGGGAGTGTATGATGTCACAATAGCGTGGTGGCTAAGAATATAGTCTCTGGAGAAACAAAACAGTGTGGGAATAATGCTTAATGCTGTGCCTAGTACATAGTAACTGCTCACAAAGTATTGATTGAATAAATGAAAGAATGAATCAATGAACTGTGCTATCTTAGAGGGTTAGCTTCCAGAAGGTAGGGATCACATGCTGCATAGACATGGCAGGGAACCATGCACATGATGGGTGTATAAAGAATGACCCAAAAGTTGAGGCGTGCCCCTAACTAAAAAGAACTGAGAAACAACCCTTAACCTCTACCTTGGCAGAGTTTTGAATGGTCAACATATCTAACATAAGAACCAGCAGGTGATCATTACAGTTCTATTTAAAAGGTCAGATTATTCCTATTTTACAAAAGAAATCAAGGCTAAAAGAGTTTACTTTCTGAAAATTTTCTAGAGAAAGAAATGGCAGCCCAGAAGCATAAAGCCAGTTATACTAAATCCAGTGCTCCTTTCCCTGAATCATGCCTACCTTCAAGAATGGATAAAGCAGGAAAGAGGCAGCCATGTTAGGGGAAGTGTAAAATAATCCTAGAGGGCCCAGAATGTGGCAAGTAATATGTGAGGAGAGAGCTTGTTCATAGTCTTCAACAGGTGAAGTCAAATTTTAAAAATCTTCAAGGGAAGTAGTGAGGGAAAATGGCCATTAAAGTCTGTGGTTGATGTTTGGGAGAGGGGAGTAAGCAGTTTGTTTTCCCATCTGATTGCTGAAAGATGGGAGGGGGATATTTACAGACTGACACATTTCTCTCTCTCTCTCTCTCTCTCTTTTTTGCTGATGCTATTCAGCTATCAGAGCTCTGTAAATCAGAATTCAAGAGCTGATAATTTCTTTCACTGATTTATAGAGACAGTTCTGCAGGGCTGAGGGTTGATGGTATTTCATGTGCTCTTGATTGGAGGATCAAGAATACTCTATTCTACTCTTAGCTGCTGGCGATGGCCATTTTATCCCTACATTTTTTTTTTGCCTGCACCCAGACCAAATTATCTGCTCTAAGTAATGTGTCTGTTAATTCCTGCTCTTATTTCTCCTCTTCTATCCAGCAGAACACATGACCAGTTTCAGAATGGGAGACCACGCCTTTCCTAAATCAATTTTGCAATACAGACTTCATACCCATTCAACCAATAATCAATTTATAGAAACCAATATGAAGGAAATGATCAGACTGAGGCAAATATTTCTGTATAAAGATGATCATAAAGTCATTATTCATTGTAGCAAAATACTGAAAACAGACTAAATACCAAATAATGGGAAATAATGAAATTAATATATATATTCATACATTGTGTTGTTATATAACCATAATTTAGTTTTGAAGAATAGATATATGGGAAAATGTTAAACTGTAAAAACAGTATTCAATAGACAATATAATTAACTGCTAGTTATATAGTTACTGGTAGTTAATATATAGGTAACTACCAATATTCAATAGACAATATAGTTAACTACCATTTGACCCAGCAATCCCATGACTATTAAAGAAACTATTACTAGTAAAGGAATAGACCCAGCAATCCCATTACTATTGAAGGAACTATTACTATTAAAGGACTAGAAATCATTCTATTACAAAAATACATGCACATGTATGATTATTACAGCACTATTCACAATAGCAAAGACATGGAACCAACCCAAATGCCCATCAATGATAGGCTGGATAAAAAAATGTAGTACATATCCACCATAGAATAGTATGCAGCCATATAAAGGAATGAGATCATGTCTTTTGCAGGGACATGGACGAAGCTGGAAGCCATCATCCAGCAAACGAACACAGAAACAGAAAACCAAACACCTGTTCTCACTCATAAGTAGGAGTTGAACAAGGAGAACGCATGGACACAGGGAGGGGAACAACACACACCAGGGCCTGTCAGGGTGGGGAGGGAAGGAGAGCATCAGGATAAATAGCTAATGCATACGGGGTTTAATACCTAGGTGATGGGTTGACAGGTGCAGCAAACCACCATGGTACACATTTACCTATGTAACAAACCTGCACGTTCTGCACATATATCCTGGAACACAAAATAATACAGTGCAATTTTAAAACATTAAAATGGTAGTAGGTGGTTTGGTTAATGAGAGATATTAATTTTCTTCATAATTGCTTCTATTAGAAAATATGTTTTTATAATAAAGAAAAAATTCTGTTAATAGCCATATTTCTCATTCATCAGACCCTAATACAGGTCTTATGGGAAAAAACCCCTAATTTAGTCCTGGTTGCAGTGTCTAAACTTAATGAGTTAAGCCTATTTTGAAATAAAAAATTTTCATTTAGATTAATGCCAA
>NW_016822246.1:54622-59352 GCF_001698545.2 Rhinopithecus bieti | reverse complement strand
AAAAAAAAAAAAAAAAAAAAAAAAAAAAAAAAAAAAAAAAAAAAAAAAAGAATTACACTAAATCTTCTCAGCCTGTGTCCTACAAATAGAATAACAAATGTCTGTTTACAGCCTGGCTTACTATTTTAAGCCAACTGTTGAGACCTACTGTTCAGAATAAAAAAGATTCCTTCTAAAATATTACTGCTCACTGATGATGCACTTAGTCACCCAAGCTCCGATGGAGATGTACAAGAAAATTAATGTTGTTTTCATGACTGCTAACACAATATCGATTTGGCAACCCATGGATCAACAAGTAACTCAACTTTCAAGTTTTAAGAAATACATTTTGTAAGGCTATAGCTGCCATAGATAGTGATTCCTCTGATCAATCTCTGGGCAAATTAAATTGGAAATCTACTGGAAAGGATTCACTATTCTAGGTGCCATTAAAAACATCTGTGATTCATGGAAGGTCAAAATATCAATGTTAACAGGAGTTTGGAAGAAGTTGATTCCAACTCCTCAAGGATGACTTTGAGTGATTCAACACTTCAGTGGAGGAAGTAACTGCGGGTGTGGTAAAAACAGCAAGAGGATTAGAAGTGGAGCTGAAGATGTGACTGAATTGCTGCAATCTCATGATAAGGCTTGAATGGATGCTCATCTTATAGATTAGCAAAGAAGTGGTTTCTTGAGATGGAATATACTCCTGGTGAAAATGCTGTGAATACTGTTGAAATGACAACAAATGATTTAGAATATTACATACACCTAGTTGATAAAGTAGTAGCTAGGTCTGAGGGGACTGACTCCAATTTTGAAAGTTCTGTGGGTAAAATGCTATCAATCAGTATTGCATGCTGCACAGAAATCTTTTGTGAAAGGAAGAATCAATCAATACGGCAAACTTCACTGTCTTAGTTTAGGAAATTGCAAAAACCACCGTAACCTTCAGCAATGACCTGCCCCATCAGTCAGCAGCCATCAACATTGAAGCAAGACCCCTCACCAACAAAATATTATGACTCATGGAAGGCTCAGATGATCACTAGTATTTTTTAGCAATACAATATTTTAAATTAAGGTATGTACTTTTTTAAAGAAATAATGTTATTGTATATTTAGGAGACTACATTATAGTGTAAACACAAATTTTATATGCACTGGGAAACCCCAAAATTTGTGTAACTTATTTTGGTTGTCTGGAACTGAATTCACACTTCTCTGAGGCATGTCTTTATAGCATAAAATACTTACAGGACTGAACATAACACTAGTATATGTGGGAAAAGGCCAGATATAAAATGCAATTTTTAAAAGGAAGCCTCAATTAATTGCCTTATAAGGATGGACACATGGGGAAGGGAAGAAAGGAAGATGCATCAAAAAAACACAGAATTCAATTCATTAACATAGATTTACACTTTATTTTAAGTTTGCATCCTGAGATAATAAAATTTTATCTGACAAGTGAACAATGACAGAAGCAGCAGTGAAAGTTTCAGAGAGGCAGGTATCCTTCATTTTGGCACAGCTGTATATAGATTAAGTTTTTCCAGGGAAGTCATTCTTGGACTCAAGGGAGAAAAAATGAATTCATTCCACAGGCTATGTAACAATGCAAGATGCATGAAAGTTCTTAGTTTGGACGATCATATCCACTATTATTCTTTTCTGGTAAAGCTGTCCCAACAGGAATCCTCTGACAAAAAGTCAAAATCCTAGGCTTCTCCACCAGATATTTTTATCAATGCCCACCCTCTAGTTACCTGGATATCCTGTTCTTGCAGCCAGATTAATATTTGTATGTGGTTAGTCCAAGGAGGGCAAATTCGCTTGTAGATTATATACTTTCAAACACTTGTTACTTGTTTCAAAGTCCAGGCATTAAAACAATTTTACACTATTTGCATACTAGAAAAAAATGGAAAAAAATGTCGAGATAAAAACAAAGAAATAAAAGAACATTTGAGAAATTATTGCCTTGATTATTATGTTGAATTTATATACAGAACTACTTTAAGAGTCAGAAATTGATATTTAGTCCAATGCTATAATATGACATTATAACATTTTCCACATTTGTAATCCTCTATGTGTGTGTATATATGAGCAACATGTACACACCTAAATAAACTAGACCAGTTATATTCTAAAACAGAAAAAAAACTGAAGGCAAATTTTCACCTTGAGTTATATAGCCTAGAATAGCCAAAACACGCAAACACACGCATTTCATTATTTAGAGACTAGGTAAGCAATCTGTGGAGAGGGTCAAATAATCTTAGTTCCTTTACAAAAGTGGTTCCCAACATTTTACCATAAGAATCCCTTCATTATTCTTTTCCCATGTTTCCAAGTATTTAATAAGTTGCACATAATAGGCTTATTTTATTATTAATCAAAACATACTGCCGTTCACAGCTTTTGATCAGTTTTAATAAGTAAGCAGTGATAACACAAAATAGAGAGAATATAGGCAAGATGCATGGAAATTCAATGTCTTAATTGGCTTGTGAAGCAGGAATATTATGGGTAAATATATAATTTCTAATATACTTTTGAAATATTACAAAAGATCAAGGATACCCTCCACTACTATCATCTGCTGAAGTTGGGAACCACCGATTTATATCCACCTGCTTTTCCTCCCTAAATATGTATTAACATAATACAATTACCCACTTTTAACATATAGGGGATTAATAACAAAATTTACTATTAAAACAACAGATCAACTGCAATAGTCATTCTGTAGGACCTGACTGAGAAAGAAAACACAGCATGGATTTAAAGAAATCTATTTAGAAATTATATAATTATGATATCCAGTATATCTTTCAGTCAACTTCAAAGCACACTAATATATGAAAATATCCTCAATTCCCCTGTGAGGTAGGTCCAGATTATTGTCCCCACTTCAACAATGAGGACGTGAGGTACAGAGGAATTAAGCAGCAGAGCCAATAATTAAACCAGAAGTGACTTGCATTTGAGACCCATACCACTTTCCTTTCCACCTAATTTTATCAATTTGTTCCAACAGATCTTTTTGAGGGCATGGAATTTGATTAGACACTAAAGTAAATGTTGGATAGGATATGAAATCTTTACATAAATGCAAAAGTGGGTCCTCCAATATTTCCATTGTTGTTACATCTATAATTCTTGCCTGAATACCAACTGCATAGACAGATTCTACACAGGCAAAGCACACAGACCTCAGTGCTCAGTTCCTAGGAAAACTACATTTACTCTTAGCATCACTGGGGAACTAAGGTCTAGCAAGCATCAGGTTCTTGGAGTCTGTGTGATAATTTAACACACATCAGCCAGCAGCCAGTAGGCAAATCAAACTTTTACTGCATGCAAGGCACTGTGAGAGTTTCCACCAAGAACAGTAGATCCGAGAGTAATCATTCTGAGATTCTATAGAGTAAAAATGTCCTAAGAATTCTTTGAATCACAGAATGTTAAGTGATCTCTAATTTTTTGTCCAGCTCTAGGTTCCACCCCATAATTTTACAGAAGAAGAGACAGACATGCAACTAAGATGACCTGCCTGGGGCCCACAATATTAGATCATTTCCTCATATTGTATGAATTTGACAAAGTTCACAGAAAATGGAACATACTCACAGGGTGCCATCAAAGCAAAAAGGCTGGCTCAGAATCAGGTAAGAAAAATTTGGGGCAAGATAAGATCATTCATTTATACATACAGATAAATATCAATTGTTTTAGTCCACATACTACACGAACAGGTATTAATAAAACCTATGCATTTTTTGTGGAACATTTCCCAACTGTTTGCTATTTAAAGGAACCCAAATAATTTGACAGTTGTTGCAAAATATTTTTAAAGTATACTTTTATAGGCATAAGAGAATCTAATTTCAATAAATTTGAGCACTTATAATCAAATTAGCAAAAAAGTATTTCCACTATGTGAAACTGCTCCAGTTAATCAGGTGAATATAATTTCTATATCCTCCTAGGTCAATATAGTACATTTTAATACAGTATTGTTTGAGAGCTTAACGTTCAAGTAGTGAGGTTTTATTTATTTTAAATGGAAGCTTATTTGTAAACAAAATAAAAATGCTAATGATCTTTTAAAGCTTTCACACATCTGTTCAAAGGCTTACACGTTTTTAAACTTATTCAAATTTCATCAAAATGGTAGATGAGTTTAATTGCTCAGATATTAGTGTTTACAGGCCATAATATGAATAGTATGTACATTAAATACTTAAATGGGTTTTGGTGGGGCTTTAATCAAAGACAACTGTCCTTCCAGAACTAAATTAAATTACATGTTCAATTACATGTTTAGAATTATACTGTTTTTTTAAGTGACTAATAGTCCGGTTCTATAATATTTTGTCACTAATATATCATGATTGGGGAAAAGGAAGGAAAGAGGCTTTACATAATAAATAAAAGATAATATACCAGCAAAACATTCTTAAACCTAATTGAAAAGGATGATTTTCAATCTAATAATCTACCAATTCATTTATTATGCTTCCTTACACGTAATGTGTTATCTTTGTTCTAAAAAGACAAGGCACTTCTCCATCTTCTTCTAAAGTTTTACTACAGTGGTCTCTTTCCTAAACTAGCATAAGTGTTAGGAGGGAACAAAGAGTGGAGATGTATCTGGGATGGAGTTAATAAATCTGTAAATAACACTTGTCCATATTAGTTATTAGGAATAAACATGTTATTGGCTTTTAGGACAA